>NW_008687814.1:34180-55915 GCF_000695815.1 Acanthisitta chloris
GAGCTGTAGCTCACCAGAGGAATTTCTGTGGTATAAATCAAAAGCAAACTCAGCCAGATCTGGATTAGAGAAAAATTCTAAATGGGTAAATGTGGTAAAGAAACAATTTGCTATGCATCCTCATTAATTAAACTTTCTTAAAGGTGCTCTTTAAGGTCTCTAGGCATTGGAAGAGAGATGTCTATTACTTAGGCATCTGTATCTGATAGCTCACCAGAGGAATTTCTGTGGTATAAATCAAAAGCAAACTCAGCCAGATCTGGATTAGAGAAAAATTCTAAATGGGTAAATGTGGTAAAGAAACAATTTGCTATGCATCCTCATTAATTAAACTTTCTTAAAGGTGCTCTTTAAGGTCTCTAGGCATTGGAAGAGAGATGTCTATTACTTAGGCATCTGTATCTGAGCTTTCACGCTAGGCTTCCTTAATAATCAACAGAGCAAAACACAAACTTCAGAGACACAGTCTATCTTATTTTAATGTAGATATCTGAACAGAATCCAACATTTTTTCCATAGAATTGTCCATTCCTCTCCTTTTCTAATTAGGAAAGGAACTTATAGGGAGCAATTCAGTCAAAGATATCTGTATGATAGGTCTCTAGGGCTGAATGAGAAGTTTTTACCCTTAGATATTCACATTCTTCTTCAGCACTGTAGCTTCAAGCATCTAGTCTCACCTTAAAAACCTCCAGGGATGGTGAATCCACCACCTCCCTGGGCAGCCCATTCCAATGCCTAATTACTCTCTCCATAAAAAATTTCTAATATCCAAACTAAGCCTCCCTTGGCAGAGTCTGAGTCTGTGCCCTCCTATCCTACTGCTGGTGTAGACAGATGTATATAGGTAGTTACAGGAGTTCTGGGACATTTAATTTTGATTGAACTCATTGAGAATTATGTATTTTGAAAATTCTGTCAAACATCCACCAAAACCTTAGTAAGAATAACAGAATTAGTTCATGATCAACAGTATTGGTCTTCAGCTAGACAACATCCTCCTGCAAAAAAAATAAAATTCAAATTCTTCAAAAATGTTCACAGAAATAAGACCATGAAGGTGAACCTGCACCCCATAGGAGAGAGCAACATCTTCAGAGAAACTCTTTGTTACCAAATCCAGTTCCAATCCTGAAATCAATATTCAGTGTATGCACAGAGAGCCACCTGGGAATACTCTGAAATAGAATTATGACTGTCAAAAAATTTCAAGACTAAGATCTGTGTAAATGTCAAATACAAAAGATTTTGGCTTCTTCGCTTTTCTTCTTAAAAAAAAAAAGCTGATTTGAAAGCAGAAAATTTATCCCAAGAAGTAAGTAATTTGGGGACATTTTCTGAGAACCAGTCTTGCAGCATTTATATCAACAACAGTTTCACTTCCTTTACTGGTGTTCATTTAGTTACATATCACTGTCTTTCACAAGTATGTTGTACAATGCTGTTTCATTTATTATTAGTATTAGTATTATTATTGTCAGGAATTCACTTTCATTATGAATTTGTTTGAAATAAAACCCTAAACCCAAGTAACTCTAAGCTTTGCTGAAGCCTACATCCAAAGTTACAGTTGTATGACCTTGATTTTGTGTGTTCTTTGTATTTGAAAACAAAATTACATAATTTACCTCCCCTTTTTACCTTTTCCATTAAAAATAATTAGTATATACGTAAGTACTATTGTAAGATAAGACAGAACAAAGACTTTTTTTTTCTTTTTTTCCCTGTAGTACCTGTTAAACCTATACAGAAACTATCAAACTTCAGGACTTTCAGGAACTATCCTGAGCCTATTTATCATCCTGCAGAAAGATCAAAAATTGATTCAACTATCTAGCATATATTTATGCTTATGCTCATTTCTAATGAATATTTCAAGTAGTAAGCTCCTTATAAATATCAATATTGAACATTTATGTTTAAAATTAACACATTCTAATACACTTTCTTTTATAAAAAAGCATTATAAAATTTATTCTTACTTTCAAACTTGGGTTTTCTTGAAAGAAGTTTGCAGGTTTATCTTTTTCTTTTTTTTTTTTTCTCACTTTCTTCTTGGGCTTTTAAGTCTGTAGCATTATATGAGAGAAACGATTATAGGATTTTATTGACATCAAAATGTCTCCCCCAATGCAAAAGGCATAATCTGTTCCCCAGTAAAAGGAAAATGTATGGTAATGATTCCATGTTTATAATCAGCTCTTGTTTTAAAATTCATTTCCTCAAGAATGGGCACAGAAATATTTGAGGGATTAGTTACAAAATATATTCTGTTTCTTATGAAATCTGTTCAGTTTTATAGGTGTGGAAAGAGACATCAGACATAAATAAAGCAAGGACTGAACAATTTTGCAAGTGCTGCATATGTTACAATAGCCATGTTCTATTTGTGCCCAATTGCAACTTCTCTGTTAAATGTCAAGCTCTAAACTCCCACTCAATACATGGCTGTCTGATAAAAAACACTGATAAAAGCAAGAGAAAATATGCATTTGGTCGTTCCTAAAAACAGAACCATAGCATTTCCTTCTTTTTTTTTTGCTACCAAAGTGGGCAAATCTTTTCAACTCCTAACATATCACCAGACAGAAAACTTGAACATGCCTCTTGTCTTTAGGCACTCCTAAATTAGGTTTTAAACTTCTGAATTATCATTACTCTCCATATATATTCAAGAGCGAGGCAGAGTCCTCCAGCTAATGATTAACACTACAGAAAATCTCAATCATAGTTTAAGGCACCAGATTTAGAGTCACAGATTATATTTATGCTCCTAAAGTAAGGATGCCATTTACATTGGTAGGCTGATAGTAAAAAAGTTGTTCCTCAAAGAGTTTCTTGTGAGTAGTTAAGGATGAAATCCAAAGAGCTAATGAGGCTTCTGTATAACTCTGCTGAGACCTGAAATGCAAACTGAGCAATCTAGTGAACAGTCAGTTAATGGCTTAGAAGTCTGCAAGTTTGTATGCCAATCTGTTGTCACCACAGAACCTACTTAGATCATTAAATTTATAAACTTGTCAAAGTCCCAAGATACCTGCACAACTAAACACTATCTTGTGCATGTGAACATGCATAAATACAGTTTCATGTGTCTTATTCAATCCTGAATGAATTAGGGAAAAAACCAAAAACTATTTTGTAGCTCGGTGATGAATGGAATCTATGCCATTTCTTATTGGATGACTTAGGTACTTCCTGTCGAGCATATTGCCTGCTAGACAATCAGCTCATAGGGTCTCTTTAAAACAGAGAGATCTGTGGGTGTTTTCTCTACATAATATCATAAGATCCAAATCTTCTCTGAGCTGCTCCAGAAGTAGCATTCAATCACACAGCAGGGCAGTAACCTACAGAGATGCTACTACATTATTCAAAATGATACAAGTTCATGTACTCTACTTGGCAGAGATTATTAGTTTGAATATTTCACTGCCCACTTGATGAACAGATACTGACTCCAGTTCTAGAATTTATCTGGGCAACAGTAGATTAGATCTGCTTGCCTGTATCACACTTCATGATGGAGAAAGGCACTGACATGCAATTTGTGGATGTGGTTTAATTCTCAAAGCCCTGGAATTTAATATAACTTTCTCTTTTGGATCTGGCTTTTATTATTTAGCAGGCTGTACATTAGCAACTTTCTTTCTTTTGGCAAACAGATCATGAAAAGAAATACATTAATGCGGGGACAAGCCACGGAAAACAGTATGAAAGTCATTAGAAATTAAACGATATCAGACTGAAATATTAGTACTGTGTTGGATAGCATGGTATCTAACATTCAGTACTTAAAGGGGGGATGTGGTTGAGATGGACACACATGGTAGGCTTAGTAATATGCCCTTTTTCTCCTCCCTTTATTTTTTAGCAACTAAGCAAACAATATATACTACCTCTTGATTATAAAAGTCCTACAATTTAGATGTTATATACCTTTTGCATGTTAATAAAATATCACCTGGTATTAAACTGATATTTATTTAGCACAAATCTTATATGTAGAGGTGTACTTTTAAAAAAATAAAATATTCAAAGGAACATATCACAGGAAAAAACAGATTTCATTTTGAATGAATGTCACTCCCATCTGAAATCCTGAGCCTAATGCCGTGTATTGGGAACTCAAATATGCAGTTCCTAAGAAGCAGGAATCAAAGCACATAACCCATCCTAACAGAATTTAGCTGCTATTAAAAAGGATGCTCTCAACAGTCAGTAGCTTCAGTTCCTTTAGCCATTTTCACAGCTTCTTAAAATTCTACAAACCAGCAACCATGGAAACTTATAGCTTTTTCTCCCATAATAAGCCAGTATTTTCTTCATCTGTTTGTTCCACAGCAATTTAAATGAAAATAGTCCTCGTAGTTTTACCTTCATCTCATTTCTCTATAAATGGTATTAGGTGTGTCTTAAAGGTTTATTACAAATAGCACCAAAAACTATCTCCCCATGTAACAGTTCTGAAATGATTAGGCAAAGCTGTGAAGATGCATCAATACTTTTTTTCCCTTTAATTCTGCTGATTAAATTTTTCATGAAAATTATACAATTTTTGCATTTACTTCTACATGAATTACTAAATATTTATTCTACTTTGTTATCTGAAGTGATAAAAATTATATTCTATTATATATTTCCTTATAATTTTTTGAATAATTCTTAAATTATCCTATGAATTAAAATGTAACATTTTGTCTTCTTTTAATTCTCTTCTACATCACAACAAGTCAAACTGAGGTGCATTCCTGGCTGAAATTGGCTAGAATCACTTATTTAGAATGACAAAACTGCAAACCCACAAATGAAACACTTGGGCTTTCAGGTGCATGTATAACTGAACTGATTTCCTGATTATCTCTGGTAGGCATAAATCTCTTTTTAATTGCAATCAACTAAGATTTCAAAAACTTAGCAGAATCTCATTAAATTCTTTGAAAAACTTCTATAGGAAGTGTTAGCCTTTCTCTTTGATACAGCATGACTTGTATTCAGGTAAGTAAAGACTTTCCTGTGCTATGGACTCCCTGATTTTATTATTTAAATGTGGGATGATTTTCTGATGATACAGAATCAATAAAATAGTTCTTATGCAACATCAACTGCAAAGAAACAGACCTGGTTAAAGCTCCACTAAATCCAGCCTGGAGAAGAGAAGGTTGCATGGAGGCCTTCTAGCAACCTTCCATTATGTGAAGGGGCCACAGGGTAGCCACAGAGGGACTCTTCATTAGGAACTGTAGTGTTAGGATAGGGAGTAATGGGTATAAATTGAAAGATGGGAAATTCAGTTGAGATGTTAGGAAGAAATTTTTTACTGTGAGGGTGGTAAGACACTGGAACAGGTTGCCCAGGGAGTTTGTGGATGTCTCAATTCTGCAATGTTCAAAGTCAGGTTGGATAAAGGCTTGAGCAAAGTGGTCTATTGGGAGGTGCTGGGAGGGGGTTGCACTAGATGATCTTTAAGGTCCATACCAACCCCTTAACATTCTATGATTCTACGATGCTCAGCAGAGATATAATCCCTTGAAAGTCATGTTAGGATTTTGTATTTCTCCAGTTCTGACATAATTAACAGCCATCCAACATCCAAGAAATAAAAGTAGAATTCTTTATAATTCTGATGATAGCAGAGCAATGGATCAAAATTAAACAGACCTCTGGGTTTTTTCAGGTTTGTTCTGGTTTTAGGACTAGATTCCTTTATTCAAGTAGAAGGAAAGATAAGATTATGAAATAAATGCTGTTGATCGAATCATGCTGATTGAAATATCAATTTCTTTATTACACTGACTGTAAATTGAAGATTTAGATTAACCGGGAGTTAACTTTTGTCATAAATATGAGACATTATATTTTTTCTTACATCAGCAAGTCTGCAGCTACAAAGACATGATTAGAGTAAGCTGGAAAAAAAGCCCCAAACCCCTCTATTTTAAAATAAGAAAAGAATAAAAAAAAACCTAAAAATAAACAAACAAAAAAAGTTGATTTTAACCAAGTGAGGAAACAGTGGAATGAGGTGACAAGCAAAGGCAAAACAAGTTACTTCAAAATCAGCAATGCAGGGCTGAAAGTGGCCCATCCCAAGGGTATATATGTAAATAAGAGAGTGCCTACAGGACAACATTATAGAGGAAGCTCTTGTATCTTTTTTGGAAGGCAGCACGAGCACATGCTTCCTTAAGTGCCTGTACACAACATGAGGAACAAAAAGAAGGAATTAGATGTCTGCATGCAGCTGAAGGGCTATGATCCTGGTGGGATCATGGAGATGTGGTAGAGTAGCTAATATGTAAGATGCTGTGCATGGATAGAGCATCTTTAGGAAGGACAGAGCAGGACAGTGAGGAGAGGAAGCTGCCCTTTTGTGAGAAAGCTGTGTGAGAGCATGAAGCTCTGCCTAGGAACAGGTGTTGAGCAAGCTGAGAGATTGGGATTAGAGATCAGATGAATGTGAGCATCATCATCAAAGGTGTCTTCCAACTAATGGATAAAGGATCACATTTGCAGAATCTGGTCTTCATGGTAAACGTTAACCATCCTAATATCCACTGGAAGAGAAGCACCACAGAGCAGAAGCAGTCAGGGGTTTGTGGAGTACATTGATGACAACTTCCCGGCGAAGGCAATTGAAAAAGCAAAAATGGGGGATGCTTTGCTGGACTTATAAATAAGCAGGGACTGGTCAGTAACATGATGGTCAAGGGAAGCCTTGGCTGTAGTGATCATGAAATCATGGAGTTTAGGATCGTGAGAGAAGGAAACTAAGCAAAAAGCAGGACCATAGCCCTGGACTTCAGGACAACATTCTTTGACCTCTTCAGAGATCTGCTTGGAAGAGTCCCATGGGATACAGTCCTGGATTGAAAAAGGGTCCAGGGCAGCTGGTTGACTTTTAAAGGATTCCCTCCTTCAAGCTCAATAACAAGCTGTTCTGGTAAGCAGGAAATCAAATAAAGGCAGATGGAGGCCTGCATGGATGAACAAAGAGCTCACACATAAAGAGGAAGCCTACAAGATGTAAAAGCATGTTCTGATAGCCCAGGAGAAATTTAGACATATTATCAATACAATGCAGGGATGAGGTCAGGAAAGCCAAAGCCCATCTGGAGTTGAAACTTATGAGAGAAATGAAGGGCAACACAGAAGTTTTCTACAAGTTTATCAGCATCAAGAGGAAGATAGAGAAAATATGGTTCTACTACCAAATAGGGCAGGGGACCTGATGACGAAGGAAGGAGAAAAAAGGTACTCAATGCATTCTTTGCCTTGGTCTTTAGGAATCCCAGATCTCTGTGACAAGTGGGAAAGTCTGGAGAAATGAAGACTTTCCTTTGGTGGAACAGGCTCAGATTAAGAAAAATATATACAAATTTGGTGCATGTAAAATCCGTGTCATCTGATGAGATGCACACATGAATACAATGGGAGATGGCTGATGTAATCTGATAAACACACAGTTGTGTTGCCATTCAGAGGGACATGCAAAGGCTGGAAAATTAAGCTAAGACAAATCTCTTCATGTTCTACAAGGAGAAATACAAAGTCTTGTGCTCAGAGAGGGATTCCCTCAGGCATCAGTACAGGCTGGTAACTGACTGGAAAGCAGCTCAGCAGAGATAGGCCTTGGGATCCTGGTGGACACCAAGCTGACCAAGGGGCAGCAATATGCATAGTAAAAGAGTGGCCAATAGGTCAAGGGAGGTGTTTCTTCCCCTCTGTCCTACACTGGTGAGACATAATTGGACTGCAATGTCAATACAGTGAAAAACTTGTTTGTATCGTCAGTCTTTTTATGCTGCTCTTCCAGTTTGACCCTCAATCCATTGCTAAGAGCTTCATGATCCATGCAACCAGGAGCAACAACATTGACTTCTGTTAGTGCTTATGGTTATTGAGTTTTACCATTCTAAGTATTTTCTGAAACATTACATCTATAGCATCAATAATAAGAAAAATTATTTGATTTTAATAGCAAAATTGCTGAGAAAGAGGGCATTATAAAAGTCCACCTTTTTCCAATTACTTAACTATTTTCAAAAATTCAGTGTGAGGAAGGTGCTTTATGACAATAAATTTAGGTTTAATAACAATTTCAAATGTAATATTTTAAATAAGAGAGATCTCAATAAACATGCAACATAAGCAAAACACTTCGTAGAAATAATCAAAACAAAATGTAAAATGATCTTCATAACCATTGACCAGTAAAGCTCTGATCTGTAAACTACATGAAATCTATTTATTGCAACATTGTTAGAAATTTCCTCATGTGACTATCAGCATAACAGCACAATAAGCAATCTTGGGAACCCTTTTGCAAATATTTATGAGTTATCGTGTTAGTTTTGTCCGTGGATAAATTCACCTGACTTTCTGTTTACCTTTTCACAAAGATGCCTCCTGGCTGGAAGAAAGGTAATGTCACCTTAATTATGTTCTTGCTTTGGTAGCATAAATTATTTATGCTTTAGCATATTTATATTTAGCCTTCTCTAGCTTTCATTTCTGTCCTCCCATGTGTGAGCACTCTGTAACTATTAAAGGAAGCATAGTGTTAAGGTGTATGACCTGGCAGTGTTTACTGGTTTTTTTAATCCCTTGTCATATCTCTTTGGAACATAAATCATTGAGACTGTGCAGCTATGCTAGCCAGCCCATGAAGATGTAAAGGGGAAACTGGTCTTAGTTGCTTGAAGTGGATTAAGATTTTATGCATATCAAGAAGGTCATTCCAACTGTTACATCTCCTTTACCCTAAGTGTACAGCTGTGGAGATTGACAATGGGCAAAATGTAGATTGTCACAGCTATATCATTAAGTTGAAGATTGCCACTATGAGACTGAGTGTCTTAGGAGTACTAAAAGTTATAGTGCACCTCTTTCCATCAGCTGTAGGAACTGGGAGCAGCCAGTACTTCAGGAATTGCAAGACTGGATTTCAAACTGTAGTCAAAATTAACACCATCAGCCTCTCAATTAATTATAATTTCTAAGTCAGGAATCAGAAAGTTAGAAAATTCAAATGCTTCTGGAGCCATGGAAAAACATTACTGCCAGCAGCAGATTCAGATTACTTTCTGGACACTGTTGTCATTTCTGAGACATCAGTTACTGAAATTTGTTTCCATCCAGTGCACAGTAGTTCCTGCAAAACAGTTGGTAACTATGTTCCCACTTCAACGTTCTGGGCAGTAGCTTCAAAATCAGAAACTTAAACTTGGCTCCATAGCTTCATTCTAAGAGCAGTGGCACCACTTCAGAGAAGAAACAGACCACATACACTGCACAGACACACAAACACTTACATGCACACACAAAGATGGCCTTGCCTTCTACTATTCTAAAGCTAAACTTGTGATTCTAAAATTCTTCTCTGCTCTTCCTGCTTGGCCTCTGAACTGGTTGCATCACTGTCAGTAGTGAAAAATAGCATTCTTCAGAGGGAAATCCATCCTGTCTGAAATCCCTCTTTAAGAGGGCTAGACATAATGTCTCAGAATTAAATTGCCACTCTCATGTATGTGACCATCTCAGGCACTTAATTTGCTCAAGTCTTTAGTCAGGGCTGATGAGTTCCACCTATGGTCACCTTGTTGCAAAAGGACATCTTCTCCAGAATTCTCAGCAAAATCTTTTTCAACATGCAGCAGGCTTTTGTCAGAAATGTGCCTTTATATGCACAGTTTGCAAACATAGGCAAGTAATTGGATGTGCTGCTGAATGGCTAGTCACAGTCAACAGAAATGGGAACTGAGAGCTAACTTACATGTTTTCAACATGTAGATTAATAGAGGATTTTATAAAATCAGTAAAATGGTTGCATTTCCTAAAAATAGTAAATTTTCTTAAGAACAATGTGGATGTGGCATTAAATTATAAATCTATGACAAGTCTTAAATGCCCACTGTTTCATCCATTGTCTCTATGCTTTCAAATAGAGCTCTCTTCATTCTCAACAGAGCTTCACATTATACATTGATCTTTTTTTTCCAGGGAAGAAACTGTCCTTATCTGTTTTCTCTTAATCTATCCACCTTAAAATTCATGAGTTAGTACGGAAAAAATAAATCAGTGCACTATGTCAAGTAAATAGGGAATTATTTTGTTTGCATTTTATATAAATCCTTGAACATACAGTTTGAATATCTATTGTAATTGCAATATTTTTGGGGGACTCCCGGGATTTGTGGGTTGTTTGTTGGGGTTTTTTTCACTTTTGAATGTAAAGAAAAAGCACTTTTGTAGTAAAATCTTATGAACTGCTGAAATATGATTTAATAACTCAGCTTGATAAAAAAGAAAATAAACAGACTCCATCTGCATAAGTATATGTGATTTTAAGCTCATAGGAGGGAGGAAGAATTTGATGCCAACTATGTCCCAGTTTTGAAGGAGTCAATATTTTGGTTGTCATTGTTTCTCATGGCAGTGAAAAAACTTTTTCCTATACTGACTTCAATTGCAATGTCATGCAAAATTGAGGACCACAAGTCCATGCCAAGGAAATTATCTTTGTTATGACTATGTTATATTTCTCTCTTTTTTTAAAGCATCCTCATGAAATATATCCTTGATTAGAAAAGTGAGTATAATAAATATAGCACAGTCTCATACTTAAAGTGAAAACCATAAAAACATGCACAGACACATTGTTACAGTAATAACACCTACTAAACTATTACTTTATTACTTTACACCTAATAGCAATGCCTGAATATTTCTCAAAGATTACATGATTTTTTTTTGGATCTAATAAACAGTCTTGAGATTCAGAAATAATTTCATTTCTTTGGTTAATTACTTTCCTAGATATGTCCTTGATCAAACATCACAGGAAATCATTTCTAGGCATGCATCAAATCAGCAGGTATACAAGTCATCTATGGAGGCTCTCCTACCCCCAGAAGAATATTTTGAGGCCACAGATTAACAAAGAGTAGCAAGCTCAGTATGCCAGGCACATAATGAGCACATTTTTATCTCTCTTTAAATAAACATGTTTTAAACATATCACATAGCATCATTTTTCGGCTTTGAGAACTTTCTTATATCTCATCTTCCTTAACTCTTCTCTTAAGCACTGTATCTCACAAACTTCTCCACTGCAGTGATCTTGCAGTGTTTCTCTGTTATGACATCTATAAAAACTCAGTCATTTATGACTTCTAATTAAATAGCAAATTGGGTTCATTTGTCCTTACTCTGTTTAATCTTCTAAGGTTGGGGGTTGGTTTTTTTAACATACCTTTTCACTGAACATTTTGGAATTTTTCAGAGAAGACAAAGGGGCTGTGTATTCTTAGGTATTAGTCTATAAACGTGAATTAGACAGAGAGTTATGTTGACATTGGTTCCTATACCTAAAATTAAAATCATGCTCTAGTATCTCGTTCACTGCCAACTACCTCGCAAGCAATTCTGCATCTAAGAACCTTTTTGGTTTGTTTTTAATTTTAATTGAAAAGATCACAGCAAAACTGAAATTTGAGTCTCAATAGATCTTCATAATTTTCTCAGTCTTGCTTAACTCTTCAGAACTTCAGTAATTTTTCTTTCTAGGCCAAATTCTTCTAAAAATCTCAGTCCAGGATCTGTAGCAAGTGTGGCTGTTGCTTCCTTTTTCAAAGATAGTTGAATGAAAATATGGAAGGAGTTATCAGCAATTATTCCTTGGCATAAAACATTAAATCCAGTCTGTGGGTAGAAGGCCTCTCTAATAACTGGTATAGATTATATGCTGTATTTTATCTTTCCTTTTATGTCATGTCTATTTCTTTCAAAATTGACATGAGGTTAGCACGATGTATGGACAGAAAGACTGCTACAAAGTTTGAGATGAAAGGAAGCCATATTCTGAGACTATCTGAACTGGTCACCTAATTCAGTTCTAATAAGATGGTCATAAATTGTACAGCAATTTTAAATTTTCATTCTTCTGTGTTGTCATAAAAAGACCTTCAACAAACTGGCTGGATGGCCAGGCCCAGAGAGTTACGGTTAATGGAGCTAAATCCAGTTGACTGACAGTCACTAGGAATGCTACCTAGGCTAAAATGTCCTTGCCAAAACATGACAGGTTTTGGAAACAGATCACATTTTCTGGGCAAAAATTCTGATAGCGGTGTAAACCCACAACATTTAAAATAAAACATAATGTCAGCAAAGAACATCCGCTGAATTTCCTCTTCTATATATGTTTTCAAAAATAATATCTTCATTTTCTTTGAACAAATGATTGAAAGTCCTTTTGAGCTTGCATAAATGCAAGTGCTCCTCTCTTGGCTCCTACAGTCTGGAGTAAAGATACTTCAGCAAAAGATTTTTACAACAAAACAAATTGTTTCTCCTCAGTTGTTGCCACAGACTTTCTAATCAACTACAACCTGCAGAATCTGGGCTTAGGTTTCTTCCTATGCTTCCGTTCTTAATCCAAGGTGTTAGCTATTCACACACAAGAAGTCAGCCATACCACCTAAGTCTTTGCCTGAATCTGGCTTGCAGGCATTGAATAATAGTAAGGAGGACAATGGTGCTGTGCTCTTCGATATAATGACAACCAACAGCCTAAGTGGATTGAAAAAGGTTTTGGGGTTTTTTTGGATTGAAATGAAACATCACATGTTTGTGGGGATTTTTATATTAAGATTAGACAGTTATATATGGTAGTTTCTCTTAATATGTTTTATTAATTGACTGAAGGACATTTTAATATTAAAATGTATTACAACTGAACCTCATAATTTCAAGGAGTTCTACTCACAAATTTATTTTACTGAAATTATTTAAACTTGTTGAAATATTTGTCAGGAAGAACAAGATGAACAGAAGGAGATTGAAGTGCCATTTCAATCCTTCCTCCGTGAAAGATTTCCTGTAGTGAAAATCATAATTTCAGTTTGGCTTGCTGCAGAATTTGAATCTCATGTTGATCTTTGGTAAAGTTCTGATTCATGTGCTCAGATGTCCATTTGAAGATTAGCTGTCTTACATATTTACTCCTGTTCAAATAAAACTTGGCACTCATTCTTGTATTTCCTTCTCATGGTGTGAATTATTTTTACAGAAGGATTCACCCTGACTAAGCTTTTCAGGGTGAACTTGTCCCTTCTTTTCCCCTTCCCCTTCCCTTTCTCCTTCTTTCCCTTTCCTCTTCCCTTCTCAAATATCCTTTCATTTCAGTCTGGAATAACTTAGCTGCAGAGCTTTATGACACCTGTCTCTGAAAGGCAGCTGCCCAGAAGTCCTTAATTCCTCAGCTGGCATGAAAACAAATGGATTTTCATTTTGGAAATCATGACAGCAGTTGATGGTGAAAGATGAGGAACATGATATATATGTCCAGGACAAGTCCTGGGGACTGTTGCCAACAGGCACGGAACAGCCCCCTCTGTACAATAAACTTCCCCAGGACTCCTCCAAGAATGTCTACTGGGGACAGTCTCCAGGTTGTGCCAGCTCCCAAAGAGTGACTGGCAGTTTTCTGACAAGTACTAATTGACATATCTTAAACCATAACAGAGAATGTTCTAGCAAGCTCTCTGGACAACAAAGTTCCTGTATTCAGGAATGCTCCCTGACAGAGTTTTATTTAGTAGCATATAGATGACTTTTGAATTCACTCATATTCTGATGCCTAATGCTAGCTGGGAAATGGCTGATCCCAACATTTTTCAGGGCAATGGATGAAATCAGTGAACTAGGCACAGGCTCATCATTATTCATGATAATTTCACACCTGTCTTACTCAGAGTTCCTAAGCAATGACTGCAGAATCATAGAATCATAGAATTTTAGGGGTTGGAATGGACCTTACAGATCATCTAGTCACAACCCCCCCTGCCATGGACAGGGACACCTCCACACTAGACCAGGATGCTCAAGGCCTCATCCAGCCTGGCTTTGAAACCACAGTCTAGGAAAGCTACTCCTGCTAGTCAATAAGAATCCTGTAGATTGTTTTGACCATCACATCTAATTAGGACTTTCCTGGAAGCAGTTTCAGCTTCTAACATTCTTGATATTCCTATCTAAAATTATTATAAAATATAAATGAATTTTACTGTAGAATCCATTTCTAATCTTTTAATAGAGACATTGTTTGGATTAACCTATAAAATTAGTCTGTCTTCCATGTCAAGGGAGAAATGAAGGGCAGAGGAAAAGAAATGGAAAGATGGGAGAAGGCGTATAAATACAACATTTGCCCTGAGACCATGCCTGAATGGGAGATAATGGGGTGACGTTTAACTTGAACCTCTTGAAAAATCAAGCAACCTTCTTGAACAGTATGAAGAGTCTATGGATTCTGTAATCCAGATGTAAATCTGGTTTTCTTTCTTTTGCCAGTGTAGCTTCCCCTTCACCACAAAAAAAAAAAAAGCCAAAAACAAACACCCCAACAAATACAACATAAAACTATCTATAACATCATGCTCCCAAGTTATAACAAGGAGTTCTGGACAGTAACGTCTAAAGTTATTCCCTTGCAGGACTAAGATTCACAGCTATGGACCATTTCCTGAGATGATACCTCCCACACTCCTGAGTCACACTGTTGCAGTTGACATTTGCGTTATTTCTTGAAGAATATTTCTATGACAGAAACAAGTAGTGCTATTTCTGCTGATTAGAACAAACTGGAGTAAATAAGGGACAAAAGTGAGGTTCTGCAAGTCTTAGAGTTTACTGTTATGGGACTCATTCACAAACAGTTTCTAATTTTATTTTGGAGGGATGCATCATAAGTTTCATAAACACAGAATGTTAAAGGCAAGATATTTTTCTCATCACAGAGTTATCAGACATTATATTTGGAATTTGAGCAGCAAAACAATTTCCTTGATCATGTGATTGTCTTTCTGATTACTGACTGATGGCTGAAAATTCAAAAGAAGATGAAGACTTCTAGGAACAAGAAAAAAATATATTCTAATTAGAAATGAGACTCCATGTAATAACCTTGGAGAATTCCATTCTGGCATAATTTCTTCAGACTTTCGGTGTTTGAGAATAGTTCATGAGTATATTAGTCATTGCTAAATTATCCATATATAGCCACGAATTGTAGAGAAGAAAATTCAAGTTCATTGATGTTTAGAAATGTCTCATTGTCAGACAAATTCTCATGTAGATTTTGTCTGCGCTTAAAAGCTGCTTAGAAAAAAATAATTTAAAAATACTTAAAGACTAGACACAAATGAATATATAGGTCTGAAAGCAAACAAAATGTCTAAGCAAGTTTACAAAGGCTGAGGTTCAGGCTGTATGAATTTCAGTAGTGGTCTTCACCCCCTTTTAAAATGGATACCACTGCACTCATTGAGAAGTCAGAAACCTCAGTTAGACTCTGGACGTGACAAGTTGTTCCATATGAGGTTCTGCTCCTGTCAGGACCTATGCAAGACACAGAAAGCAAATAGAGTAATGTTTTGGCTCTCTGAAAGATCCAGACCAATATGTTGTTATAAGACCACAGTATATTCACTGAATCAGTCCTCCCTCAGTTAAAAAGTGGTCTAATTTTGTAAGTACAGCCAACAGTGGAAGTATAGCTTATATTTTATAGAATCATAGAATTGTAGAATCAACCAGGTCGGAAGAGACCTCAAAGATCAAGTCCAACCCTACCGTGGTTACTAGACCATGGCACTAAGTGCCACATCCTGTCTCATCTTGAAAACCTCCAGGGAGAGTGAATCCACCACACCCCTGGGCAGCCCATTCCAATGCCTGATTACTCTCTCTGTAAAAAAATCTCTTCCTAATATCCAACCTAAACCTTCCCTGACAGAGATTGAGTCTGTGCCTTCTTGTCCTACTGCTGGTTGCCTGGCAGAAGAGGTCAACTCCCACCTGACTACAACCTCCTTTCAGGGAGTTGTAGAAGGTGATAAGGTCTCCCCTGAGCCTCCTCTTCTCCAGGCTAAACAGCCTCAGGTCTCTCAGCCTCTCCTCTTGGCACTTGTACTCGAGTCCCTTCACCAGTCTTGTTGCTCTTCTCTTGACCTGCTCCAGCACTTCAATATTCTTCCTGAACTGAGAGACCAAGAACTGCACACAGGACACAAGGTGTGGCCTCACCAGCACCAAGTACTGGGGAAGAATCACCTCCCTGGTCCTGTTGACCACGCTGTTCTCGATCCAGGCCAGGATGCCATTTGCCTTCTTGGCCACCTGAACACACTGCTGGCTCATGTTCAGCTTCCTGTCTATCCAAACTCCCAGGTCCCTTTCTGCCTGGCTGCTCTCCAGCCACTCTGTCGCCAGCCTGTAGCTTTCACATCAGTACTTCTTACACAACAGTACTCTACTTCACAATTTCTTGTCTCAGTGCGACTGTTTTATTGTGATATGCTCTTCCACTGAACATGTTCTAGAATCACATTTGACAAAAACGTTAAACATTCAAACTCTACATCAACTTCTTAGGTCTTTGTGGAGAAGTTAATAGCAAGCACCCACTTCAACATGACAATATTTTGGAAGTGACTGACCTTGACCCTTGGTTCTTCTATGTGTAACCTAACAGCAAAAGGCTAAGCAGGATAGGCATAACATTAAGTATAACGTCAAGCTTCTTCAAAAGGAGACAGAAAAATATAATTCATCCTATCAGTTCTGTCCTGGAGGAGATCAGGTATGCAAGGGCATGGATATTTGCTCCCAAGTCATTGGCCTTATAGGGCAATAGTATTATGTTGGCTATACAATGCTAATGCAGTGCAGAAACACTGAAGGCTGTAAGCTGTAACCACACAGTGGTTCAGTGCTGTCTAGTCACTCTAGATCTATAGCCAAGTTAGCTCTCAGTAAGAGGTTTTCCTGGAATCAATTGTACCTATTCAAGATGATCAGCAATTTAGTGCTAATCAACAGTGACTATAACAGCCAACTCCTGCAAGAAGGTCAGTATTTTCCTGCCATGATAAAGGAGGAAAGTGCTAAAACCATTTGCATTATAATATATTGTAATAAAACATAGTGCTGCAAAAACAGATGGTGCTGCCCTTATAAGTCTCTTAACCATTATAAAATAAACTGTCTTAGAAGGTCTTCTGAAATGTCTTCCCCTGAGCAAGGCAGTGTGGGAGCAGAGCTGTATGAATTAGAGCTAGGAAGCAGGAAGACAGCCAGAAATGTGTGCACCACTGACTCATCTCCATGATGAAAAATCTAATAATCTGGTGTCTCTTAAAAAAATTCCCTTGGTCTACTGCCCATCTGTTTTTCTTGTGTGCACTTATGATGAGGGAATTGTCCTATTCAGTCTTACAACTGCTGCTGGTTTTGAAACCAAAATGTTACTCAATAAGGTCAGAACTTAAATAGCATTTTGAGTCTGCTGCAGGGGAAGACTGCTGTTGTTCAGAGCCTGACTACTCATTGCCCCAAAGACCACTGAAAGCTACAGGGCTTTAGCATCTAGGTGTCCATGTTGAAAATAACGGGCAGCTGCCTCTGTGCACCAAATCTGATGAATCAGCCTTATGATGCATGAACAGGGATCTCTGCATTACATAGTCTTGGGCTCACTGTGTATAGAGACATAAAGCCACCTTACTTGGTTCCCATGGAAAGTCAGTACTACAGACAGTTATTTGCTAACTTTATTGTGCAACTGTGTAGCCCTGTAATATAGTATGGCCATTGCTAGTAACAGGCCATAAACTTTGTACTGTGTTTGCATGGCCTTAGACCTGACACTTGTCAGGTCTACTCTGCTTGAAGTTTTCTTGACCTGCCTGGAGGTCTCACAGACCAAATATCTATGTCTAATTTATTTTACTTTTGTTGTCTTTGTATGGCAAATAAATAACATAGCTAAATAACTAAATAACTAACATAGATAGATAGATAGATAGATAGAAGATAGATAGATAGATAGATAGATAGATAAAAATAACATAGTGATGTAAAGCAGAGGAATAGAGGCCTGGTACAGTAATGTGCTTGGGAGGTGGGAACTTGGGATGAGTCACAGATGAATGGGACTTTAAGGGGTAGGGGGCAGGCTGGCTTGAAGACTCCATAGTTAAAATCAAGTCAGTGATGAACACTTAAAGAAACACAAAACTGGAACAGAACTGATGAAAAGAGAATGAAAAAGATGAATTAAAAGAAAACATGTCATATTTATATGACATATATAAAGGGCAGAATATATAGCAATTTTTGGTACAACATGGAACTGTAAATCACTGACAAAACAGAAAAAATGCAAAGTGTGTCAATAAACATAAAAAAGACCACAAGTGGACCCTATCATGAGGAAGAAGCATTTAGCTTCAACATCACATTCCTCACAGCAAAGGATTCCAGCTAGTGATGACTCACCACAGCATCCCCAACATTGCTGCCATTATAAAACCACCAGAGAGCAGGGAGAGGGTGAGCATGACACTAGAAATAGGATTAGAATGTAGTTTTAACTACATTACAATTTATTTTTTCTTTTCTTGCTAATAATCAGATCTAATCTAATAATGATTTTTTAGTTGCACTGTTAAGATTTCAACATCATCAACAATAAACTTCCAGCTTTACTTCTAAGATGTATTTGCTTTTTTTTTGCCCATTCACAAGATTTTGAGTATAACAAGAAGGCATAAGAAAACAGTCTATACAGATTGGCTAGTATTTACCTCAGAATTTTCAAATTATTCAATAAAATCTAGTGGATTAAATAATAATAATGTTATTAACCTTTAACGGATGTGATACTACTCTTTGAATAATAGAAACATAGATAAAACTGTGTCAGTAATTACCACAGTGTATTTCCCATGAAATAAAGTTTAATGAAACATGCCTCGATCCTACCCATAGTGTTTTGCAATAATTAAATCGCCACTACACTTACTGCTTTTAATGATATTTTATGAGCTTTAATATCTATCTAGAAACCTTCTTCTTTCAAGGAATAAAAGTAAACTTGGTTCTCTGTTTAAAGCCTTACAGTGCACTTGATGAAGGTTGGAATCCAAGAGATTTGCTAAAAATACATTGACTAAATAAAAAAATACTCTTTGTACTATATATAGAAACTTATGTGCTCTAAAATATTTCTTTTCTACATAATGAAGTACATGTACAGAATGTGAAATCCTTGTGATGAAACAAATATTACATGTGCCCATAAATTAATGTGTCCCCTTAGGAAAATGAAATTTCACAATGTAATTACCCCATTTCTTCACTGAAGACATGAAGAAATTTATAGAACTAATTACCCTGATAATGGAGAGGGATTTTTCCCCTCCTCTTTCGTTGCAATCCCACCTAGAAACACGATATAGGAAGATGTAATTCATTGAACTCCACAGTGGCTCTGCTGTTATATATTTATTAGAAGGAACCAAGACATTTTAATAGTTTTGTGTCAACCTTATACATAAACTTCCCATATTGCAATAAATATAATCTTCTATATAATGCTGGAGATGTTGAAATAAAATTTTCCTACTGCTTCAAGTTTTCTTCTGCAAACTTTCCCCATAAAAGTACTATTAAATGTAAAAACCTTGCTTAAATTACTCATTTTCCGAGTCTTCTATTCCACAACTGTTTGCAACACAGTGTATGAAGTACCACATTAATCATATTCTTTAGAATAAGAAAGCTTTAATTGCAAAATGTTATGGTTATCCTAAGAACTATCCTTAAAGATAGAAGCTATATGCAAATAGTTAAATATGGATGTATTTTATAAAAATAATTAGTGAACATCTTTCCTTTCATCACCTCAAAATTCTTTGCAAGTTGGATTTATGTTAAGTGTCTAGAGGCAATACTCTCTTTAAGAGAGTATATATCAGATGGCTAGCTAGATAAAAAAGACAACTATATTTAAGCAATGTCATGCCTAGGAAATCTTGAATGGTTGGAGCTGATGATCTTAAAGGTCTTTATCAACCTTGATGAATCTGTGATTCTGAAACAACCAAAAAATATGTAAAATAATAAAAGATGAAAGAAAATTTAGAAGTTCATCAGTCCTCTGAAAAGTTCCCAAGCCAATATTTGGAGTGTGTGTGGTGGTGGTGTATCTCTTTCTCATGTGTGTGTGATTTTGGTTTTGTTTTTAAAAAATGCAGTTTAGAAAACACAGCAAGAATTGAAAAGTTAATAAACAACCCTACATAGAATCATAGAACAGTTTTGGTTGGAAAATATCTTTAAGACCCTTGAGTCCAACCATAAACCTAAACCTGCTAGGCACACCACAAAACCATGTCCCTAAGTGTTACATCTGCACATCTCTCAAATAGCTGCAGGGATGGTGACTCAGACACTTCCTCAGGCAGCCTGTGCCAATGCTTGATAACCCTTTCTGGGAATATTTTTTTCCTAATATCCAATCTATACAAATCCTGGTGTAAGTTTTGTTCAGAAACAACAGGTACCCTCACCAGCTGTGTCAGGAAGCTACCTTCTACACACTCCAGGAAACACCTAGACTCATTCAGCTCCACTGCATTGTATTTCCAGCAGACATATGGTAAGTTGAAGTCTCCATTGGGAACAAGGGTTAGTATTTGTGAGACTTCTCCAGCTGCTTATAAAATATTTGTATGCCTTTTCATCCAGGTTGGGTGCTGTATAGCAGACTCTCAACAGCATACTTGGCTTGTTGGCCTTCTCCTGACCCTTACACATACACAGTCAACCCTGTCATCACCACTGTCAAACTCTAGACAGTCCAAACACTCCATAACATACAGGGTTACCTCAACACCTCTCCTTCCTTGCCTTTCCCTTCTGAAAAGTTTCTTGGCATCCATTGCAGCACTCCAGTTGTGCAAGTCATCCCACTATGTTTCCACAATTGCGACTAAATTTCTACGCCATTTAAAAACTTTATTTTTAAAGAATGGCAGATTTAATCAGTAGAGTTAGACTTCAAAGGCATTTAGCATCCCCTAGTCTTACTGCATTGTAAAAACTAGTTATTATGTCAAAGTGCAGATGGTCATAAAAGAATTGTCAGGGAAGACTGGTTTGCCTGAACATCAGTGCTTTAAAATTCAGCGGCTAGTCCTGTGCTAGTCATCTTGGGCTTGTGCTATCATCAATGAAAAGAAGCAGGCATCTCCAGAGAGAGATTAATCTCACCCTGTGAAAGGCAAGCAAATTAGATCAAAGCAGTCATCCTCTGGAAGTGTATATTTATCTCTGACAACCATAAATGAAGCCTGAGGTGAACATCTCAGACTTAGATGTCTAACATATAAACGTTAGGTGAAAGGAACCTCTAAAATTTAGCACTGAAAGCTCTATACAGTATTAACTCCATGTCTTTCTCAGCTTCTCTCATTTAGTATACAGCACAAGTCTCATGCAAGAATGTATATACTTAAGACATTTTTAGAACAACAGCTGAAAAAGTTTTACACTTAAAGTCACATATTCTACTGGGCATTGACAATGTTCTGAGGCATTAGTTCCCACAGCAGGAAATTTGAGTGAAAATATCCAGATAATCCTGAGAAGAAGATTGCAGTTCCCAAAGGAAGAAGCAAAAACTCCAAATAAAAATAAGGTGTCACTACCAATCTCTCCATAAGAAAAAAAAAATATTTTTGACCTAGAATATGATGTTAAAATGAATGTTTGACTAGCAGTGTCTAGCCAGCTGTCTGGGATCAGAGGACCAGGTGCTGAAATTTTCAGCATTTAAAAGGAAAGCATAGAAACAAGAAAAGGAAAGGAAGGAAGGGAGGGAGGAAG
>NW_008687815.1:0-595 GCF_000695815.1 Acanthisitta chloris
GCTTAAAATTAACTAACTAGTTCACAGACCACTGGTGCCGGGGTAAATTTGGAGCAATTAACTCATTTCACAGTTCTCCAGTAGGAAAAAAAGTAATTACATAACCAAGCATTTATATTCTTTTAAATATTTATCGTGCTTGCTATTATGTTTAATTTGATGAGAAAAATAAGTCAATTTTTCTATGCTGACTCAGACCAGTTCCTGATGAACCCAAACACATTAAATGTAAACTTAAAGGAACAAACACACTGCAGGTGGGTGAAGAGCTACAAAGTGAAGTCGGTGAGTATTTGCATAGTCTTCAGTGTCTTTTGAGGTACATTTCTTTTTCTTTTCAGTTGATTAAGCCTGTTATTTATACAGATGTCTTCAAGAGTAAATTATTTTCAACTATTTTGATATAAAAAGCAGGTTTAGATTCTCATTCATAGAAAGATGATTAGACTTCTCTAATTGCCATTTTACAATTCCGGATTGACTCTCCAATAAAATTTGTCTCGTAGTTTGTACATTGGGGCATTCATCACACTGAGTTCAAGTTGTTTGTAAATTTTTGTTTAGTTTATGTATTCTGAGATCTTACAGGCCATAA
>NW_008687816.1:0-3695 GCF_000695815.1 Acanthisitta chloris
ATGGGGAGAAATTGAAGGAGGGGAAATAGAGATTAGATCTCAGGAAGAAGTTTTTGCTGTGAGGGTGGTGAGACACTGTCCCAGGTTGCCCAGGGAGGCTGTGGCTGCCCCAACCCTGGCAGTGTTCACAGCCAGGTTGGCTAAAGCCTTGAGCAACCTGCTCTGGTGGGAGGTGTCCCTGCCCAGGGCAGGGGGTTGGGGCTGGATGATCTCTAAGCTCCATTCCAACTCCCCAACACCCTATGAAGCTATGAAGCAGCATCATCTTCTGGCTGTGTGCCTGGCTCCCATGGATGCCATCTCCCTGGCTGTGTGCCTGGCTCCCATGGATGTGGGCTGACTTGGACAGCTGTGCTGTGCCATACAGCAGCATTGTGCACATCACCCAGGGTCAGCCTGGGCTGGGCTGCAGAGTCTTCATTTGGAAGCCAAACCTAGCAGGAAGGATGGTTTCTTTCAGGTTTTATTATGTAAAAATCATTTAAACACTTCTACCTATGGTAAATCACTGGAATGGATCTGTCTCCAAAGGCACACAGGAGGGCACAGGCTCAAGGAGACACATCCCCCTTCATGCCATGGAGCTCCTTCCCCATTCTCATGGGTGTCAACCACAGCCATGTCCAGGTTTCCACTTGGCACTGTGTCTGGAGCTGTTGTCTGTAGTGCCTAACACCCTTATTTTGTACAGGGCTCTAAGAGGAGATGGAGCAGGGACATGTGACACACTGATTTAGGCCCTTCTGAGAGAATGTTTACAAAACCAGAGGTGTATTAGAGCCAAGCAGGATGTCTTTGCTCCTTAAACTCTGGGGCTCAGCAGAGCTTAACCTGTTTGCTCCTTCCATAAATATCCCAAAGAGAACTGGGAGTGTCTCCAGGTCTTTCCCACCAGTGTTCAAGTAGTGATGTTGCTCTCAGGGGGTTATGAAATGCTCCATTCCATGCCTGGTATCACCATGATGGCCAAGAACCACATCCAGAGACCGAGGCAGGTGTAGCACAACCTGAACTCCCATTTCTTTGGGGAATTTCAACAAGAGCAATGGGAATGCATCTCTTCAGGGCTTCTTGCAGCTGCAGGTGCTTCTGTCTCTTGCCTGGGCAGAAGTACAGGTGAGAAATACACCTGGGCATCCTCATCCTCATGATGCACCCCAAGAGGCAGAAATTCTCCCCATGAACATGTGTGTGAGTGCTCCTGCCAGTGCTAATGGAAGGAGGCAAAAATGCTGTGATGCTGGCAGGGAACTCAGAATAACTCCAGAAAGGAGTGACCCATCCTCTGAAAATGCCTAGGTGCCTGATCACTCTGACCAGAGCTCAGCTGAAGGCTGTGGGGTGGTCCCCAATGCATCAGTGTATGGTCCCTGTGCTGTGCCAGGACAGAGCAGGGCTGCAGAGGTAGCAGTGCTCTCCTCACTGAGGGAGGATTTGGCACTTCCCAAAATTAGTGCTGTGGTTGGGTCACTCAGCCAAGCTCTAAATCAGGTACTTTGCCCCTGTGGGGAGCAGGAAGGCTCTGAGGTCAAGACATGTTAGGGCACTCTCAGCTGCTGCTGTTTGTGTGACAAAAATTATGTCCATAAACCTGTGAGGTCCCAAGTGTCCTGCAATCCTCCTGTCCTGACATTCCCATGACACCTATGGCAACCCCAGATCATGCAGACTGTAAAGGTTCCACCACCTCCCCAGATCTCTCTGCTGCCTGTGAGCAGCACAAGGTGGGAAGGAAGCAGCTGCTTCCCCCTCAGAGCTTCTAACACAGGGACTTGCTCCCCTCAGGTCAGCAGGCACAGGCTGTTGGCCACACCTGCCCTCTGCTAGCCCTCCTTCTTCCCAAGGGAATTTGCTGATGTGAATGCATGAAAGGCAGGAAATGTAACAACTGCAGCCCTGTTAGGGAGAGGAACTCACTAAACTCTGCCCTGCAGGCAGGAGCTGCAGCCCAAGGCACTGCCATGGCCCAGGGCTGAGTGCACTGCAGCTGGGAATGAGAAACATACCTGTGCTGCATCCAGCGTGTGACCTCCCAGGTAACTCAGGCCTGAGTGCCAGGAGGCCACTGCATACAAATAAACTGTTTCCTACAAGATCTGTGATGTCTCATGGTAAGGTTTTACCATGCCTTGCCTGTTTTGAGCTGCACAAGCCACTGCAGGACCAGCTCTGTCTCCATGTACCTGATACCTGCCCATGCACATGTGCTGATGCTCAGCACCCACCATCAGCCTCTACTTGGTCTCTAACCCAAGTACTCAACCAGCACTGTTGAGGAGAGAACACAAAATTTACCAGGCGGCCAGAATTTCCCTTGGTGTTCCCTTCTGGAGTTGTGGATATTCCTGTTGATCTAGAAAGAGCTGATAAGATTTCAAAGCTCCCTAAATTGTTAGCTCCAACCTCATGAATGCCACAGGGAATGATATGCTCAGTTCCCACTTCAACACCCCTCGAGCTGCACTGGTGACCTCTTTGCTGCAGGAGATGTGTGTCACAGAACTCAGAGAGGAGACACTCATCAGGCTGCATCACTGGCTGCAAGTGATGAAGGAGGGAGAGTCTGAGGCTGTATGACTTACAAAATGATTAGAAGCTGCTTACAGTGTGCCCATAAAAAGGGGAAAGGATGCTAGAACAGGTCTGGGAGACACAGCAAGATGTCAGCTAATCCCCTTCCCACACAGAGCTGTTTCTGGCACTCACAGCAGGACCATGTCTGACCTGGATGTAAAACCCTCTCCTGCTGCAATGGCAAGGTTTCCCCCAGCGTTTGCCTTTCCTGATGGTCAAAGGTTTCCACTTGTGTTGAACCAAAACAGTCTTTGTCATAGTTTATTCTCACTGTTTCTCTTCTTTTTGCCCATGAACACTTGTTGTCTTCAGCTCTGTGCAGATTTTTCTGTAGCAATATGGCTCAGCTGCTGTGGGAGCTTTGCCTGCCACTGTGAGAACATACATCACAGCTGGAGGAGGCATGGCAGTGGTTTCCCTAAAGCTCATGAGCACACACACACACACATATTCACATGCTAGGATTCTCCTCTGATCATTTTGGGAAGAGCTCTTGTTCCAGCCATGGCAGGAGAAAAGGTCCTGCCTGCCCAGGCCACATGCCCAGCTCTCCCCAAGGTGAAGTGGGATATGGAGTGGAAATGGGATGCCAGCACCCAAAAGTGAAGTGGGATGCAGTTCCCCTGTGGAATGGCTGAAAGTGAAGTAATCCTGTGGGAGCAAGTCAGGCCCAGCTCCATTTGTAAGCACTGGAGGGAAAAAAGCTCAAGTGATTCATGTGGTTCTGACCTACCTGTCAGGCAGGTGAGTCTGACAGTGTGCCTCAATTCCTACACTGAGCCTGAAGCTGGTCTAGACATCTTGCTCAGAGGGAGACAGTGACAGCATCTCCCACGTCTGGACACAGGGAAAAGGAGTGAGAAGCTCCAGCACCAGAGCCTCAGCCTGGGCAATAAAAGGTTCAGGGTTTTCTCATCTTGCAACTTGGAAAACATTCCTCTGCCCCTAGTTTTTGCTCCTTGTTTTCTCTTTCAGTGTAACCTCTTCATGTGGAGTCCAACCACCAGATGTCCTTGAACTGCAGAAAAGTGTGATGGGAAGGGAAGGGAAGGGAAGGGAAGGGAAGGGAAGGGAAGGGAAGGGAAGGGAAGGGAGGGGAAGGGGAGGGGAGAAGAGGTGTG
>NW_008687816.1:3778-11992 GCF_000695815.1 Acanthisitta chloris
GGGAAGGGAAGGGAAGGGAAGGGGAGAATGTAATATTTCAGTTGGAAGGGACCTACAAGGATCAGCCAGCCCAAAGCCTGACCACCTCAGGCCTGGCCAAAAGCTATACTGTTATTGAGGGCACTGTCCAAGTGCCTCCTAACCCTGTCAGGCCTGGGGAAGCCCCTGCAGTGTCTGCCCAGCCTCTGGGAAAGAGATGCTTCCTTATGTCCAGTCCAAAACCAATCCAAACCTCTCACACATGCTGAAACCATGTCTGTACCACACCCTGATGCAGACAGGTTCTTGGCTGGCTCTGCTGTGCTGAAGAAAGCCTCCCTTCAAAGCCCCCCAGGAGGACAAAGAATGTTTCCAGACAGGCCTCATGGTGGGAAGGCCAGTGAGGTACATGTTTGAGAGGTGCCTTTGCAGGCTGTGCTGCACTGTGGAAGCAGGATGGCTCCTTGGCTGGCACCTCACTCATGTGCCAGCCAAGCTCTTGGGCACTGGAGCTGGTGCCAGCACAAATCCACACTGACTAGTCTTTCAGAAGGCAAAGGTCCTGATGGGGAATTTTTATGATAGCCCTTGAGGCAAGTTAAACACACATTTGTTCTTGAAGGGAAGAAAAATGCAATGAACTCTGCACTGGGCAGAGTCCTGTGGCAATGCACAGTTCCACATGGAGTCTGTGAGATGCATCACCAGCAGATTCCTTATATATCTTTGTTCCAGCACCACTCCCTTGCAGGGAGCCTTTTAGTCTCTGGCATTTCTGCTTCCAGACAGTTTAACCCCTTCTTGTAGCTGACCCTCTTTGCCCTCTTCCTTAGGCACAAATTTCCACTGCTGAGCAGTTACAGTTAGTATTTCCTCCATCCCAGACAAGACCTTGGCACCAGGAATCAAGCCTGTGTGTGGAAAGAAGAGCTGCAGTGATGACCTTATCTCCTGTGGCTACATTGGGCAGGAGATGACTGAAGTGCAACTCCCACAGCAGCAACACAACTCTCCAGGAATCTGCTTCATGAGGAATCACCTCCAGGTCCAAACTGAGGCCACGATCCAGCTGGAAAATCCTTTGGGTTCTGTGCTCCAACTCCTTGGCCACCCATGGTGTAGTGTTTCTCCAGCAGCCCCTGGGCTGGGTATTCTCAGCAGAACAGAGGATCAGCCCAGGGGTGAAGGGCAGGTGTCCCAGTGGGCAGTGAGAACCAGAGCTGCTCCAGCAAGAGTGGCAGAGCCATGCCCTGAGCTAGGGAGATTTGCCCCCATTTCATTAACTAATGAGTGGCTTAACCCCAGCCTGATTGGCAAGAAAAGCTTCAAAATTGGGTTAAAGTCCATTAGGAAGCACATTTTGGGCTCTAGCCAGGCAGAGCTGTGCCTTGGGGAAAGAGAGACCCTCCAGCATCATTTCAGCAAGGCTTCTGTCAGGATGTTCTCTCACTGCCCAAAATCCAGAATGAGGCACTGGCCAGTGAAGATGCCCAGATAAGCTGTGGGTGCTCCATCCCTGGGAATGTTACAGCCCAGGTTGGACAGGGCTTGGAGCAACCTGGGCTAGGGGAATGCATCCCTGGCCATGGCAGGGGGTGGGATGAGTTGAGTTTTGAGGTCTCTTTCAACACAAATCATTCTATGGTTTTATGCCCTGGTGGTCTCTTCCCTCACACCAAGGACTGGCAATTCTTGAGGTGTAATGTGTGTATGTCCTGTGTGCTCCAGGCCAGGGCTGCAGGTGCAGGCTGAGGGGCAGTGTGTGAGCCTGTGTCCAACAAGCTCTGGCCATGCAGGAGTCATCTCCTGTAAGGACATAGGAGGCTCTGGATAGTGAAGCAACAAAGAGCAACCTGCCAGGAGCTGAAGGGGCTCCAGGGAAGCTGCAGAGGGACTCTTGGTTAGGAACTGCAGGGACAGGACAAGGAGAAATGGGGAGAAATTGAAAGGGGAAATTTAGATATCAGGCAAGTGGTGAGGGAGGCTGTGGCTGCCCCAACCCTGGCAGTGTTCACAGCCAGGTTGGCTAAAGCCTTGAGCAACCTGCTCTGGTGGGAGGTGTCCCTGCCCAGGGCAGGGGGTTGGGGCTGGATGATCTCTAAGCTCCATTCCAACTTCATAACACACTCTGAAGAGCTGGGGCAGATGTGCAGCCTGTGTTTGGGCTGAGCTAGGTGGGAGTCAGACCTGGGGAGGAATCTGCAAGTCATGGGAAGAGTCTGCAGAGGATCTGCCAAGGAGCTGAGTGGGATCACTGGGCTGCCAGCACTGCCTTGTGCCCTGTAGAGTGAGCATTTAAGGAGCAGATTTTGCAAATAGTCCCAGATTCCAAGTTGCAGCTTAGCATACAGAGCCAGATGGACACTGCTGCCTTCTGGCCATCTGCAGCACTCAGTGATGCTCTCAGGACTCAGCCACACTGCCAGAGATGGAGGTACAGGCCCTTTGCCAAGGCTGTGCCCAGCACATCCTCCTGCTCTGCCACAAGGACAGAACCAACTAAGCAGGGATTGTGAGCAGATCCTGGTCCTGTCCAGTCTTCCTGTGAAAGCTACCCCAAAGCCAGGCTCTAGGAGAGCTCTGTCCTGCCAGTTGAACCATCTGTCCTGCTCTAACCTATCAATGAGCCACATTCTTACCTTTGCTTGGGGAGTTTTTCAGCTCTGCTAGTTCTTTTCAAGCAGCTTCTCTTTTGCTTTGTATCCACAACAATACCAGCCTGGAAATCTGTCAGTACCAAAGATCCCCAAATCCTAAACCTTTTCAGGTTTGTGTGAGTGAATGAAACATTTCCCAAACCACTGGCACAAGCTCAAGCATCCCAGAGACTCCCACAACCTGTTACCCCCTCTGAGCCTCCAGAACAGCACACTAGATCCAGCCTAATGGGGCTGGGATGCCTCTGCAAGGAGCCCTGAGCCAACTCTACAAGGAGCCCTGACTCATGCCCAGGATCAATTTGGAAGAGCATCAGTTGGCCCAGGTGAGCTGTGCTCACAGTGTTTCTTGACATCCTTTACTCACCCACCATACTGGGACAGAAGAGGGATTTGAATATGAACAGCAGCTCATCACTCACTCTGGTTTGACTCCACATGAATCCTGCATTGGAACCTGCTGCCTTCAGAACCCTTCTGGAGAGCTTGTTGGAGGCACAGTGATCTCCAGTGCTTGCATGTCATTAGTGAGCTCATACAGCTCAATATTAAATAAACCAAACCCCAGCAAAGCCAAACAACCAAACTCAAACCCTTTAAGCCTGTAAGACAAGGAAGAAAGCTGCCTCTATGCAAATAGAGCCAGAAAATCCCCAGACCATGTTCCTGGAGGCACTGCAAGAGGTGGCTAAATATAAAAGCTGTGGCTGTCTTCTTCCCCCTTTGCAGTGGTTGGTTTTGTCTGGTTGGGATTAGCTCAGCATTGAACATGTCAGCTAGGTACAAAATTGGTGTCAGCACTAGAAAAATCACTTGCCCTGTGGACAAGCTTAATGCACAATGAGCTGCTGTGGGGAGGGCACAGATCCAGCACAGCCAAGCACAGGGAGGGAACACAGGAACTGTGCTGCTCCTTTCTGAGATCAATGAACTGCACCCAGCAGAGGCCTGGGAAATACCAAAGGAAGTTTGTCTCTCAGGGAGCCTGTGGCTGCCCCAAGCCTGGCAGTGTTCACAGCCAGGTTGGCTAATGCCTTGAGCAACCTGCTCTGGTGGGAAGTGCCCCTGCCCAGGGCAGGGGGTTGACACTGGATGATCTCTAAGCTCCATTCCAACCCCTTAATATACTATGAAACTATGACTCTCAGTATGAGCAAAGATCTGATTTATGCTAATAAAACCATAGCACTGAGTGTGCCCAGAACCCCAGGACATGGTACTGAGTGTTCCTAGAGCCCCAGGATGGTGTCAACTTGTCCTTCCCAGCCCACACTCAGCACCATCACTACTTCATTAGTGCTGCACACAAAGACGTTGTAACCTGCTTGAGAGGGGAAAAGGGCAGCAGGGAACAGATGGCATCTGCCAGGGACCTGACCCTGAGCCTCTCTGCCTCAACAAGGACTCTGTGTCAGAGCAAAGCTCTGCTAGCAAGGCTGAACCACAGAGCAATTGACCTTTAGGTGATAATTTGCTGAGTGTGAGCTCGAGTGATACTGCAGGGAGGGCTGGGAATTGTATTAAGGTATATCATATCACCCACGAGCAAAACAGCAAAATTCCCCTGGCAAAAAGAGCCTGTGATTTCCTGCCCACGTTAGACTTCTTGGCTCACTGCTTCATGGATCATTTATGGGAGATAGGAGCTAAGCACCAGGATACCTGCATTGCTCAGGAGAGCTAAATTGCCTTGTAACCACTCTCCATTGCTTTGTAACATCCTACTTAGGTCTAATGATGTGCAAAAGTTTACAGAGCATTTTTCGCTGCCCTGGAATGCTTTGGCAGCTCTGTAAGCAGAGCAAAGAGCTTAGCTGGGATAATAGAGAGGAAATCCACTGAAGAGCTCAAGTCATTAAGATGTTTGCATTTGATGAGACAACCACCGAGGGCCAGAGCCAGAGAAATGAGGCAGTGGAGCTCCTGCAAGGTGCTGTGGGGCATATCTGCACCCCTCACCTGCCTCCCCCAGCAGTGGGAAGATGTTGGCTCAAGTCTTTTCCCACTGCACCAGCTCGATTGCTTTCTACCTCAAATCTTGTCAAGCTCAAACACACAGATCAGCAATTCCACACAAGGGAATAAACAAATTCAATCCCACAGTGACCACATCTGCATCACTCCTGAAAGATGCAGGGAGAATCAGAGAACCATCCAATCATCAAGGTTGGAAGAGGCCTCTAAGATCATCAAATCCAACCATTAACCTGTCACTGCTGGAATCCCTAAACCAGATCCTCCAGTGCCTCCAGACACCTCTTCAACACCTCCAGGGCTGGTGACTCCACCACCTCCCTGGGCAATATCCCAGTGCCTGAACAGCCTAACAGGGAAAACATTTCTCCTAACATCTCCTCTGACTCTGCCCTGGCTCAGCTCAAGGCCATTCCCTCTAGTCCTCTCCCTGCAGCCAGGGCAGGACACACATCCCCCACCTCTCTCCAACCCTGTCAGGGAGTTGCAGAGAGCCATGAGGTCACCCCTGAGCCTCTTCTCCAGGCTAACCAAGCCCAACTCCCTCAGCCCTTGCCCATGTGCTCTAGCCCTTTGCTGCCCTCGTTGCCCTTGGCTGGACTCTCTCCAGTGCCTCAATGGCCTTTGAGCAGTGAGTGCCCAAAGCTGAGCACAGCACTGAGCTGGGATCTCCCCAGTGACCTGTCCAGGGGGATGAGCACTGCCCTAGCCCTGCAGTACATTGCACACTGTTGCATGGAATTCTTTCCTGAGCTTCTTTATCCTTTGTTGGAATCACAACTGCAGGGGATATTTTATAGTTAGCCAAACCCTGTGGCAGCACCAATTGTCTGCAGGAAAGAAATCTCCAGTAAAATACAGTGCTGAACTCTTCCCAACCCACTTCTGTTGGGAAGCTGTGGAGGTGTGTCCTCAGCACTGCCATTGCTTCAGACTTGACCCTCTTCTGCTGCAGCACAACTACTGTCCCAGGGCTCTGAGTTCCTCTCCCTGCACCAAAACATGAAGTTTTCAGACAGGCAATTGCTGGAACTTACCTGAACCTGTGCTAGGAGATGGGCACTCAGTGTGTGCTGGATTTGCACATCTTCCCCTCCTCCCCATTCATAAATACATGCACAAGCATCACTTTATTCACAGGGACTTTGGCAAAAGGCCCATTGAATTCAGCAGAGAGAAGTCCATTGACTTTGGTAGACTTTGCACATTGAGGGTGAGAACAGATGGAGGTTCCATTCACACTTGCCACTCGTTAGTTAAAGCTTATTATTGCTAAAGAGTTTTGTTAATGCATTCACAAGTGCAGCATGAGCCAAGTGGTGTAGCCACTCCTGAGTGCTGGAGAAGGGCACATGTGCTGTGCCAGCAAGGCTGGAGTGAACAAAGGACACCCCTGCAAGCACAGGCTGACAGACAGGAGGACACTGCCCCACTCAGCTCTCAACCTTCAGCAGGGCTGCACACCAGAAAAAGGCAGTTCCATAGGAGTTTCATAGTATCTTAAGGGGTTATGTACCTTAGAGATCATCCAGTGCCAACCTCCTGCCCTGGGCAGGGACACCTCCCACCACACCAGGCTGTTCAAGGCTTTAGCCAACCTGGCTGTGAACACTGCCAGGGTTGGTGCATCTTTTGTCATGCTACAACTGATCACAAGGAGTTGGAAAGCAGATTTGCATAGGTGTGAGCTGACATGATTTGCCCACCACTAGAATCAGCCAAAACCCTCCGTGTCATCATTATCAGAGCAGTGACAGCCAGTGAGTATTTCCCTTTGCTCGCAAAAAATGGCATTTTGTTTGAAATAAAAAAGTCAAAATTGTTGTTACTGCACTTGGAAAAAAAAAAGAATCGGGTTTTCTTCTAGATGTTTCACTAAGTTTTTTTTTCTGTTTTCCAACTCCTCTCTAAATTTCACCTTTTTTTTTCTGCTTTTCCCTGAGCAATGGGAGATGGCAGAGCTTTCAGCACTCATGGGGAAAGAATTTTCCTATTTAGATATCCCCAGGAAGCTGCAAATGGACACTTAGTCCAGTGGAAAGTTGTTTGCATTGATGCACATCTCAGTCAATTGGTGCACACCTTGCTCTGCCTGGGCTTAGGCTGTGTCCTCCTGGCAAGGAGAGAAGCTCTGAAGGCCACTCAGGGTCAGCTGTGGGTCCCTCCCTGGGCTCTGCAGCCACTGGGACAGTGTGTGGAGGCTGAACCATGGCAGGGAGAGCTCCTGAATCATGGCTGCTAGATTTGTTTGGAAAGGAAATGTGTTGTCCTCACTGTTGCCTTCTTGCCATGCTGCAGGTGAGACAAAGCTGCATTAGGTGCTTGAGACACAGAGGCAAAGCCCAGGCCCTGCACATAGTGTAAATAATGGCCCCAAGCAGCACCCAGTCAGGGCAGAGCCCTCTCTTCACACTGCTCTGGGGGTCCCTGCAGGGTCTCCAGCTGGCCCAACATTTGATGGGGTAAGGCAGATCCTGGTGGTGTTGTCCACCACAGCCATCCTGAGCAGGGAATGGGGTGAGCAGATCAGCCCTAGGGAGATGGGGAAGGGGATGTGACCTCCAGATAACACAGACCATCTTCAACCCAATGCAAAGCTTGACTGGAGCAGCCCAGTGGGCACCTCTGGCTGCCTGAACCCTCTGGCTAAACAACACAGAGGAAGGGTTTAAAAACCATTGGAATCTGGCTGGAATGATGAGGTTCACAGGTCACTTGTCAAGAGCTGACACACCAGAGAGCTCCTCACCAGGTGTGGGTGAGCCAACCAGAGCTTGTTCCAGTGGCCAGACACTGGGACAGGGGTCCAGAGGGACCAGGAAATGTCTGTCCTTTAAGACTAGCAAACCTTGCCTGGACAAGACACTGAGCTACCTGTGCAGCAGAGCAGGGAGGTCTGTCTGATCTCTGTTGGGATCTCACACTGCTAGAGCACAGCAACAGCAAAGTCCTTGCATGGAGTGATGCAAGATGAACGAAACCTGCTGTTTCTCCACTTGAAGTGGTCCAGGGAAGAAAGTGAATGTGTGTTAGAGAGGAAATGAGCCCTCCAGTCTCTGCTTTCTCTTTCTGCTTCAGGGGTTTTTGTCAAGGCTACAGGAACTGCATCTCTTGGGTCACAAAGTGGCTTGAAGGGCTTGGTCTGGGTTATTTTTTCCATCTCACACAGATCCTTCTGAGGCTGGACTGGCTCTGGTGGTGGTTCCAGATGTGGGTAATGAGCTCACTGCTATGGAGCTGCTGATGAGCTGTGATGTGCAGCTGGATTGAGACTAGATGATCTCTAAGGTCCATTCCAACCCCTTAACATACTATGATACTATGATTCTATGATGTGTCTGCAATGTCTTTCATATAATACTTGAGGCATGGATCTCAGGCTGTCTGTAACTGTCATCCTACAAGAACTTTGTGTCTCAGGCAGATTGTCTTCACCTCAACTCTCTTTAGTGTTGACTATTTTTACATCTTTCCCTTAACCATTTGAGCTGACCATGTAGCTGCTGCTGCCAGCTGCTCCATTCCACCCCATACATAGTGTCATAGTGTGTGAAAGGGTTGGGATGGACCTCAGAGGTCACCCAGTGCCAACCCCCTGCCCTGG
>NW_008687816.1:12207-15864 GCF_000695815.1 Acanthisitta chloris
CTCTGCAGCTTCCCTGGAGCCCCTTCAGCTCCTGGCAGGTGTCTCTGAGGTCTCCACACAACCTTCTCTTCTCCAGGCTGCACAGCCCCAACTCTCTCAGCCTGCATGCTGCAGCCTCACACCTCATACTTCCCTGTATGAGCCATCCTGGTGGTTGTGGAAGTCTCTGCCTTACCTGTTTGCCATCTGTGGCCATGCTGAATAGCTTTACTGAGAAAGCCATGATCTTTTCCCCAGAATTAACTCATACACCCCAAAAAGGACACTCCTTTGGGCTGCCCCAGGCAGGACACTCTCTCACCTGTCCCTGTGCTCTTCTGCACCCAGTGGAGCCACTTAAAAAACATGAGCTCCTTCCAATCAACTCCTGGAATAAAGCCTAAGGGAAAAGTGTTTCTCCTGTATATCAGTGCCTATTCTTTACAAATGAAGGAAGCAAAAGTCCTGTCTCCAGCTCAGTCCCACCAGTGAAACCAGGCCAGGCATGAAAGGGCCACAAGTTGTTTTTCTCCTAGAAAGCATCACTTTGCCAAGCTCAAATCCAAGTAGTTCTCAGGCTGTCAGGTTTGGGTGGTTGGACTTGCTAAATAAAACTCAAAACTTTCTGCTGCAAACAGTTACCATAAAAAACACTGTAAAACCCAACTCCTACACTTTCAGGGAAAATGATGCAAGCCAAAGGTGCCTGTGCAGAACAGACCCTCCTGCCCCAGCACAGAGGGCAACGTGGGAGGGGTGAACCTTCTTTCCTGAAGACAGGTCCATTCCAACCCCTTAACCATCTGTGAATCTTTGACCCCTCCAGCAGAGCCACAGTGGCCACAGCTGGCACAGCAGCTCTGTGCCACACTCCTGGGCTGGACAGGAGGGTCACATCTCTGTCTCCTCTCCACAAAGGTGCTGCTGTGTGCACCCAAGCCCAGGCTCAGGCCCAAGCTGTGCCAGTGCTGAGGTTTCTGAGCAGCAGCAGCTGTGGCAGAGCAGCCTGGCTCTGGGCTGGTATCAGTTACTGTGTGCAAAGGCTAAAAATAGAGCCCCTCCACTCTCACAATGACTCAGAGCTGCAGGAGGAAAGCCACAGCCTCAGTGCTTGGCTGTCCCTTGAGCAGATTGAAAAGTTTTCATCTAACACTTTGTCTGACACAAAACAGTGTTTTACAAAACAAAATAACAAATAATAACCAAACCTCCTCTCTCACCACCAGAGCTGCTGGGAAGAGACTTCTCCTTTGGCCTGACTTTGGTCATGGCCACACAAGCTTGGTATTTTGTAGTTTTCAATGCCAACTGGCAATTCCCCTGCAAGTATTTACCTGCTAAGGTCTTCCTTGGGGATCTGGGAGAGCAGATGAAATAGTGGGCATCAGTTCCTGCTGTTACCTCTTGTTTTATTGGTTTGCAGCACTGAGCAGAGTCTGATCCATTGTCTTGGCACCTCCTTCAGATACCTGACTTCCATGGGGACACAGTCTACTTCCCAGTCAGCTCTAATTCCAGCTGAGGAAGATAACACATTCCCCAGCTGGCCTTGCTGAGTCCCATGGGAAGAGGATCCTTCAGGCTCTTCACTCCCTCTATTCATCCTCTGCTGCAGGGGCTCCAGCCAAGGCCACCCAGGTTTGGCCATGCCATGGGTCATGGTGGTCTAGAGGGGAAGGAGAAGAGAACCAGAGTCCCACGAGGAGATCCATTACTGCTTCAGTCTCAGCCATGAGGAGAGCAGCTCCTTCCTTCCCAGCCTCTGTGGATCTGCTCCATGGTTACAGGTCATGTCAGGATGGATCAAGCAGGTGCCCACAGTGCTGGAGACTTAATCCAGGAGATTTTCCAAATGACTGGACAAGGCAAGGAGCATCCTGCCTGAGTTTTGACATGGGAAGTTGGACTAGTGACCTCCAGGGATCCTTCCAACCTTAATTCATCCATAGTGTCACCTGCTTCAGCCCCTCATGCCTAGTGGAGTTGGGGAGGCACAGCCTGAACTCCTGAGAGCAGTGACACCAGCAGAGGAGCAGAGTGAGCCATGGCAGCCAGGCACCAGCCCAGCCTCATCTCCAAGGCTCCTTTGCTTCCACCTGAGCCCCAACTGGACTCGATTTGTCCTTCCCCATGTGGATGTGAGGGTGGGAGAGGCAGCACGGGGACACTCCAGGCTCCAGGCCAAAAGCACCTTGCCCACATGGTGAGGCCTGTGTCCATGCCCCCAGCTCTACCTCCACAGAGGACCTGGACAGCAGTCAGGCTCTTCACTTCCCTCCCCATTCCAGAGACAGGCCAGGCCAGGCTGGCTCTGTGGTGGTGCTGTGTTGGACTGTGGCTCCACAAGTCATCCCCATGGCACACACAGGGCTGTGGAGGTACACAGCCCCTCCTCTCTCACCCTGGGGAGAGCCAGAGTGCAGCTGGGAAAAGACAGAACTGCTGCTGAGCTCATTCTGTGCCAGCCATGGAGAATGCACTGGGGCAAGAGCATGGCATGGGTGTCCCCCCTGTGCTTCCCATGCCCTGAGAGCATCCTCGCTGCCTTCGCTCTGCCCTGGGGTCACTTCACACACACAGCACAGCCCAGGTGGGAGGACATGAGCTCACACATCTACAGGAGGCCTCAACATGCTCCCTGAAATCTCTGCAGCACCCAAAGCCCCAGAGAAGGGCTGAGTCTCAAGGTGACCTCAGCAGGATCCTGGCTCAGCCCACTCAGCACACGGGAGAGGAGTCCTGAGCTGCTCTGGGTTCTTGGGGCAGCCCTGGTGCCCCAGCAGGAGCCACAGCTGGAGCCACAGCTGGAGCCCCTTCCCAGCTCCCATGGGAACACAGACATGTCTCTGTGCCTCAGCTGTCTGTGATCCAGGGCAAGGGGAGACAGTGAAAATGAGATCAACCAATAGTGCTGAGCTTCCAGTAATCCCCACAGACAGCTGGGATGAGCGAGACCTCAGGAAGCCTCTCCCTTCCCTGCCAGGATCAGCCCTACCTAAACTAATAGACCATCTGCTGCTGGCCTGGGCTGTGACCCCAGCAGGGCAGAGCTGGCCACAGCCAGGGCTGAGGGGGAAACAAATCCTCCTGCTCAATCCCAAGCTCCCATGCTCGGCACTAAGAGATCAGATACCTTCACTGTACTCTCCTGCTGGGCCATTCCCTCTCCAGAAACACACCACCACTTTACCCATGCCTTGCTCATGTCCCAGGGAAGGTCATGAAGACACCATGCTGCCTCTTGTCACCACACACAGTGCCACAGAATCAGAGTATCATAGTTTATTAAGGGGTTGGAATGGAGCTGAGAGATCATCCAGCCCCAACCCCCTGCCCTGGGCAGGGACCCCTCCCCCCAGAGCAGGTTGCTCAAGGCTTTAGCCAACCTGGCTGTGAACACTGCCAGGCTTGGGGCAGCCACAGCCTCCCTGGGCAACCTGGGCCAGTGTCTCACCACCCTCACAGGGAAAACTTCTGCCTAAGATCTCATCTCAGTTTCTCCATTCAATTTCTCCCCATTGCTTCCCATCCTGTCCCTGCAGTTCCTAACCAAGAGTCTCTGCAGCTTCCCTGGAGCCCCTTCAGCTCCTGGCAGGGTGCTCTGAGCTCTCCACACAACCTTCTCTTCTCCAGGCTCAACATCCCCAACTCTCTCAGCCTGTCCTCACAGGGCAGTTG
>NW_008687816.1:15881-17418 GCF_000695815.1 Acanthisitta chloris
CTTGCTCCAACAGTTCCATGTCCTTCTGATGTTGAGAGCACTGTTCCCCATGTGGCAGCACTCACTGCTCCCATGCCCTTGGCTTGGGCTTTTCCCTGTCCTGCTGAGCACCACCTGGAGATTCAGTGAGTCCATTAGGAATGAAATGGCCTGTCCTGAGCTCACCCTGAAGCTGCAGCTGCACAGGACCTGGTCACAGGAAGGTCTCTGGCTGAGCAGTGGGTGCAGGATCCATTCCCACCTTTCATCTCACTTGCCCCTGTGCCTCACAGCCAGTCTGTTCAGGACAGGCTCCATCCCATGCTCCCACCAGTTCCTGACTGACAAACCCAGGGAACAATTTCTGCTACAGGAACAACTGATGTATCAATTACATCATTGCACCAGGAAGTGATTTCAGAATCAATTCAGATCAAGTCACTTTTATTTTCCCCCTTCCATATCAGCAAAGAGTTGTGTTTGGGATCATCCAGGAAAATTTTCTTCCAGCTGAACAAAAATTTTGGCTTTCTTTATGGCCTCTGTAGCGAAGTCAGGTCCTTGACCCCTGTAGGGTCAGTGTGCTTCTAACAGACCTCAGGGCTGAGGCTCACCTAGGGCATCAGGTATTTGGTCTGAGTTCTCCTCCACCCATGGCTGTGTCCCACAGCAGGTTTGGAGCTCTCTCTGGGCCCCTCACACCTCCCTCCTCCATAGTCACTAAGGACCAAATGTCACACACAGGAGCAGGATCCCTGCCCCTAGGGAAGGAGCACAACCCCAGGATGGCAAGACCTTCTCACTCTCCATGGACCTTTAAATATTTCATTCTTCTTCCCAGAACAGAGAGGGCTGAGAGAATCTCCCACCCCTGACTCTGCACACCCACAGCAGGACAAAGGCTCTCACAGCTCAGCAGCTGTGGGAGTCCAAACCCAAACATCTCATTCAGAACAAAAAGGCATGTCCAGTTTCCTGTGAGCATCACTGGCATTTCCACCAGTGCCATTTCACTGGGAGAAAGGTCAGTCTGTGAGTAATGCTACTGGAGTTGGTGGAAAACACTGGGAATTTCTCCCCCGAGAGATGAAATGGGATTTTGTTTTGGTCTGAAACAAGATTTTCTTTTCATTTGAATCTGAAAAATGTGGAATTGATGTTGTTTTTTTACTTTCCCAACTTCTGCTCTGTTTATTCCTCTGAGCTGCCAGCCCCAGGGTGTATTGGTTAGGCTTCTGCAGTTTGGTGATGCAAGGCAGGATTCAGATTTACCTGGAGCATCGTGTCAAGTCCTGGGCTCTTCAAGGCCAGAGGGACATGGAGCTCCTGGAGCAGGTCCAGAGTGCTGTGTCCAGTTCTGGGCTCCACAGGACCAGAGGGACATGGAGCTCCTGGAGCAGGTCCATCGGAGGGCAATGAAGATGCTGAAGGGCCTGGAGCACGGCCTGGAGCACCGGTGGAGTATTGTGGCCACTTCTGGGCTCCTCAGGACAAGAGGGACATAGAGCTCCTGGAGCAGGTCCAGAGGAGAACAACAAAGATGCTGAAGGGACTGGAG
>NW_008687817.1:0-3722 GCF_000695815.1 Acanthisitta chloris
GCTCCCCAGGGCGCTGCGGCCCGCACCGACCCCCTCGCCACCCCGACTAGCCGAAGAGCAGCCGTCTGCCCCCCCGAGCGCACGCCGTATTTTTGCCTCGCTTTTGACTTCTTAAAAGTTTGACTTCTTGACAGGTTTTTTTTGACTTCTTAAAAGTCAGTGACAGCCGAAGGCAAGGCGCGAGGATGCAGCTTCAAGCGTGCCCCAGCTGCTGAAGCACCAAAGTTTGTGTTTTCTCTCTCCCCGTGAGCCAGCGCTTGTGACACCAACCACAACTTCCACTGATAACTCATTGCATCAAGTGAAAAACACTTTGTAATAAAAACGCACTGACAGGATAGCTCTGATTAGTGGCTCTGGTTTTAAATCCTGCTGTTAAGGCATTTCACGGCACAGAAGATGACTGTGATGCAGTGTTTATTTTTCTCATTCTTTCAAGCTTTTCTTCTTCAATTAAATTACTGTCCTTCCTTGATAATATACTCATCCTTCGCCCTCCATTTTCATCCCCCTCTTTTGTTCTCTTTTCACCCACTCTTAGCTGCAAGCATTCACAGAGCTCTTGGGCTGGAGCAGCAGATTTTGGTCAAACTGAGGCCCAGGCAATTGCATTTTGCCCCCTCAGCTTTGCTCCCAGTAAGTTTTTCCCCAGCTACAGCCCTTTCACAGCTCGGCCCTGGCCAGAGCTGTGCCACTGCAGGGGTGCACAGGTGATTCCCACACCTCTCATATGCCTTACTTACCTTAGAGAAGATTAGTAACCCGGAGCTGCTAACCTTTGGAAAAGTTTGTAGTTATCAAGATGGAAAGTAGGATTGCAGCATAACAGGTTCTATGTCACCCAATCAACCCAGCTGGCTGAACAAGAAGAAACTTGCAGCCATTTGAATGATGGAGTTTGAGATGTTCCATCTCAAAACCTGACTAGCACCTCCCCAGAGCTAGCGTGAGGAGTGTCCCACAGACAGTCATGGCAGGTGACAGATTTCATACACTCCACTCACACTGCCCACAGCACCCATAGCCCAAGACAGCCCCATGGTGTGGGTCAGCCACGAGGCACAGTGAGGGAAGGGGATGGTCTGGGGAAGGGATTAGAACCATGAGATCCTGCCAGTGACCTGCCTTGAGATGCCTGGCAGCCCCAAGTGACAGCACAGCAGCTGCTAAATGCTACATTCACAGAGGTCTTCCTACGAGATCATTTTCTTTAAGTCTGGGTTGGACTCAACAGTTTCATAATAAGAAAAGCAGCTTCTTGATTCTTTTATACGTGGCAAACAAAATACTTTCCCAGCCCCATCCTTTGAGTTGGTGGTTCACTGATACTCTGCAAGGTGGATCTCTTTCAATAGCAATAACAGACTGTGAGAAGATGGGTGAAAAGCAGACTATCCAGCCTATCTGCCCTTCAGGTTAGGAGCCTCAATCATAACAAAATACCAGCACCAGATCCCCTGTAGAGATTATCTGTAACAGGTACTTTATGTATTCAAGCTTGGGATTTGTCTCAACTTGCCTGGGTAACAGCAGAGATAATAGTGTACCTCATTATGCTTTTGTAAAACCTAAAACATTTGGCACTTTGCAAAATGCTTTAGATCGTATTTAGCAATAGACTAATTAGCAGAGATGGTTTTTTTTTAGCTGTCTTTACAAGCTGATCAGGTAATATCCCTATGATTTAAATTTAAAAGCACACCAAAATTCCAGAACCAAAATATATGAAAATACACAAGTATGGCAATGGTCTTTTCTACTCTGAGACTTTTGCACTCGCTTTCCTGTGTCTAGCATAACATTAGCTCAATATATTTCCATGTGAAATAAACCCACCAAAAAGGTCCCAGATCCTGTAGGACACTAAACCCACCAAGTCCCATCAAACTGAACATCATGCAGCTTTTAGATATATCATATAGATGTTAGAGTAGGGAAATATTTTTAAAGCCTGGAGATGCTCAATAATGATTATGTAGTCTATAAATCTCTGTTATCTGATTAAACTTTTTTTTTTTAACAAGTCTCTGAATTTTCACTGCTGCACCCACGTGTAGTTTCCTGAGGCCTTTGGGTCAGTAGAAATGTTCTTTGCCTTTCTCCAGCCAAATGCATGATCTCAGGAAAGCAAATACCACGTTTTATTTCAGTAATTCAAAGAACTCATTTGCTGTTCTGCTATTCCTGAAAAATCATCTCTCTTAGAGCAAGGAAAATAGGAGTTAAAAGTACTTTTGTTAGTTGTCTGAAACCGATAAATGAATTTTCCACAAAATTTTTACACTGATGCAAACTGTCTGTGCACCAGTGTCCAGCCCTACTGTGGTTACTAGACCACTAAGAGCCACATCCAGTCTCATCTTGAAAACCTCCAGGGATGGTGAATCCACCACCTCCCTGGGCAGCCCATTCCAATTTCTGATTACTCTCTGCATAAAAAATTTCTTCTTAATATCTATCCCCTAGCAGAGCTTGAGTCTGTGCCCTCTTGTCCTACTGCTGGTTGCCTGGGAGAAGAGACCGACCCCCACCTGACTACAACTTCCAACAATAGGAAAGGCATGGAAAGAGAAACAAAACAAAAGCACATCTTTCAACCTGAACAGCTCTCAGTTCAAGAGTGGGGAAAACCAAGGACACTCCACCTTGAGTCTGAGCTGCTGAAGCAGTCACAGGAAGATACGGCAAACATTTGTTGGTGCTGGCTGTGCCAGCAGGCACCGGACAAGAAGGAAAGAAGAGAAAGGACAAATTAGAGGAAATTGCAACATTAAGTAAGAAACAACAGTCCCTCTCCCTCCCCCTTCGAAATTCTCCAAGATAATGCAGGAACAGAGACCTCTCAGCTTGTTCTATCTCTCTGTTTTGGTTGGAACTTCTCTAGAGCTAGGAAAAGGAAAACCCTTCTCACACAACTCTCTAAGCTGCCATGAGCTTCTGTGGGTGTGTAAGTGGCTCTTGCTGTTAGGGATGTTTTGCTTTCCCTATCATATTTCCAGCCCATGCTGTTGTAGCTTCCCACATTCCCTTGATGGTAAGAGAGACACAAAACTGGCAACAACACCTATTTTTTTCCTTTTCACCCACTGGAGACAAACTTTAGAGGGCAAATGAGTGCTTTTCTTCTCTTCCCCTTTGGCATTTTCAGTTTCATTCCTGATAGCCTTGCCACTTGGGTAGCAAGTGAGATTACCTGCTTTTCATTGCCCAGTCCTGGATGCCAAACAAGCATTTATGTACCTTTCTCATTGAGTTCATGTACCTACTGTTACATCATTACTGTCAAACAATTTTGCAACCATAGTAGAAATCTTGAAAATCTGGATTTGGTAATTACTTTGGCTCTACAGATGTGTCCACAACATTGCAAATCAGGACTGTAAATTAAAACTTGTAACCTGAAGCCTTCTCCCTCCCTTCTTCCAGAGAAAAGTTAGAATTCATCAGCATAGTACTAGTGTTTAGATGACTTGGCATTTAAAAGCCAAGCCATGCTTACCACAAGAGCTGTTGCACTCTGTTTGCTTCCACAGCAGAGATTCCTCTTCCTGGTATCATAAAATAAAGGAATCCATTCCAATCTGAAACTGCATGTAGAGGGTTAGTTATTTTTAAAACCCTTTGTTTTGTTGTTTGGGGAGTTTTTAACTTTGGAGCCAGAAATCCAAGCATCTTGTACGTCTATGCCAGCAAATTCGCTTCCCAGGTAAAACTGTACTTCC
>NW_008687817.1:3742-45331 GCF_000695815.1 Acanthisitta chloris
TGAAGTGAGTAGGAAGGGTAGCATTATTGAAACTGCACCACTATGGGTTTTGCACAGAGAACTGTTGGATTTGAGACTGCAATCCATGCTGAGAGGTTATACTAACATAATTTCCCAGATGAGGACAGTTACCAGAGCTTAACTTAGTAGAGTTTCCTTTTCTTCCTGCCCTGATTATCAGCTACCTTTTACACAAGCGTAGCTATACCTGTGGTGAGTACAATTTAAACACCATCAGTACATTTTAAAGGTCCAAACTGTTGGGCTGCTTTTTATTTCTACTTAAGGAATATATTTAATATCTACATTTTAAAATGCATGTGTACGCAAGGCAAAAGCCTTTCTTTTATTGCCTCTCATTTCCTGGGAAATAATTAGATCAAGATGAAAAAAAAGCACTCACACAACGAGTCAAAGGGCTGTAAAAATAGCTTTGAGTGAAATGATAGCGCACTGCTCAGGGGCTGGGCTGCCAATCTGCAATGGCCACACCGGCACTAAGCAGGTCAGTAGGCAGAGCTGGGCTCCTGCTGTCAGTGCTCGTTGTCTCGGCACATGCAGCAGTGACAGCAGAAATCGGTGCTGGCACCACCTTATCACAGCCAATGCAGACACCTCCCCTATCGCACGTCTGGCTCCAAAACACACCACTGTCTCGATAACGGGGTTAGAGGATGCAGGCTGAAGGGAGCTGAGTGGGTAACAGTATCTGGAAGTGCTGGGGGACATCTCCCTCCAAATTCAGGAGTGTAGGAGGAGGCTGTTCCACAGAAAACGTTTCCCCAGTTTCAACACTGAGCCCCACTGGAGCAGAGGGCTTTAGGGAGTTTGTTAGCATTGTCCGACCACTCAGCCCTGATCAGTACAACTGTCAGCCTCTTCTCCCTGGAGTCTCAGTACATTGATTTATGGAGGTCCCACTTACTGCAGACACAACAGATTGCTGTATGATATATAAAAACCTGGACACCAAGCTGTGTGCACATCATCAAATTGAAAGGGATGCTGTTTCCTAATTGAATTATGAATTCTGCTCTACCCAACCACTCCAGACGCAAGCGAAAAAGGAAAGAATTTTAGCCTTCTTTTTTTCCTACTCCTCAAACAAGAGAGGAATTACATGTGGACTAAATCCATCTTCTCACTGCCTGCCCTCACTGGCCAATTTGGCAAGGCATCATTACTAAGAGGACTGGAGCACCTTCCCTATGAAGACAGGCTGAGGAAGCTGGGGCTGTTCAGCCTGGAGAAGATAAGGTGGTGTAGAGACCTCATAGCACCTTCCAGTATCTGAAGGGGCTACAGGGAAGCCAGAGAGGGACTCTTTGTTAGGAGCTGCAGTGACAGGACAAGGGGAAATGGGCATAAACTGAAGGAGGGGAAATTTAGGCTAGATACTAGGAAAAAGTTTTTTACTGTGAGGGTGGTGAGACACTGGCACAGGTTGCCCAGGATGGTAGTGGATATCCCAACCTGGGGCATGTTCAAAGCCAGGCTGGATGAAGCCTTGAGCAGCCTGGTCTAGTAGGAGGTGTCCATGCCCATGGCAGGGGGTTGGGACTAGATGATCTATAAGGTCCATTCCAACCCCTAAAATTCTATGATTATAACATTATTTCAACTATAAAAAAACCAAACCCCAAGTACAGGAATTTTCCACATTCACACTCCTGTTTATGCCATGCAGATCATAAAGCATGAGCATTTTATCAAATGCAGGAAGAGAGAACTAAGGATAATTTCAAACAGAAATTTACTGTTGCTCACCTCCTAATACCATAGTTGCAAGACAAGGATCTGGCCACCCAAATAGTGAAAGCAACATTACAACACAGCTGTAGCCCAGGTTGGTGCCTATACAGTAAGATCAGTGAGCTCCAACAAGAAAAAAGGGCTTCTTCTTTTGGTACAGTTCAACAGGACTTGCTACAGCTGAATTTGCAGTAGGATTATAGGGATTATTAATGCAGATGAGCAATAAGCAGAAACTTGTCGCAGAAAATTAACAATATTTATGAAAATATTTTCTAGATCAGGACATTTTTCATACTGCTTACAAAAGAAATAAAAAAGACTCTATCTGCTTGCATCATTCCTATTTAACTTGATGTTAATAGCATAGCTCAAATATGACTTACCTTAAAGATGATCAACCTAGCAAGGGGGCTATGGAATTTTGCCTCCCCTCCATTTCCCAGGGCTAACTTTAAATGATACATCCAGCACCCTGCAGTGGTGTTTGGTTTTTAATGTTACTGTTTCAATCACTGGTAAAATGGTATCACCATCCATCTGCCTGAGCCCAGGACTTTACATCCATATGCCTTTAGCCCCCATTTCCCAGCAGCTCCAAAGCCTGGCAAAGCTGGGATGCCACCCCAGAGTGGGGATTGCCATGACAGAGCAGCAAGAACAGCTGCACCAGCAGCGGCTGCACTAGAAATAAGGCAGGGGGAGAGGCAATGACAAAGGTGACACTTCTCAAGTGTAAACTGATGAGTAACTAAGAAGAGCATTGCTAGCTAAATATTGTTACGAATAAAGGATAAATTTAAGCCAATATGCATTTGTATTAGACCTGAATCTTCACTGCAGAGTTAAATCTGGATGAGCTGCCACAGTCTTTCTGCAGTTCCAGCCACTTCTGCACATCCCTGATAAAGCAGGAGGTTGCTATTGTCACTGACAGAACATCACCATGCCTGAATCCAACATAAACAATGTTAAAAGCCTTCCTTCCCTCTTTGCTCTCAGAGCATGCTCAGCATCAACTTCATTTTGCTACCGTGGGATCAAGCAGTAGCTTTGCTCCATGGTCTTCTACTGCACAAGCTTAGCTAGCAGCCAAAGCAGGTCTTACCCTCCCTAGAAATAAAGCTTGCTTCTGGTTTGGCTGCCAGAGGTGTGTGAACACCTGCCTGCTCACGGAAAGTTATTCTTGTAGTTTAAGCATCACACTGCTACCACGGGGGTGAGCAACGGCAATGTTAGGTGCAGCAAGCTCCTTCAGACAGCCACCAGCTCCCTCAGCAGTCAAAAAAATAGGTTACAAAAATAAAGTTCTTATTTGAAACTGATATAACGTGCCTTGCCTAGACTCATTTCTGTGGCATTAAGGCTAGCACCTGCCTTTTGTCATCACTTCTGTCAGTTCACTTTGTCTGACCTGATGCTAAAGCAGAAGCCCCATAGCTGCCTTTGGCATTGCTGTTAAGGATAAAGGAGGCAACACTGGAGAGCTGTGTCAAGCACAGCCACATCAAATAACAAAAGCAGCACATTGCTAAGACACAGGTATGCTCACCGTCACTGCTACACACACTGTTGTGAAATGAGTGGTCTCCAGCAGAGATGGAGAGATATCCCCGTGCTACTAAGGACTAGGGTGATGCTGCACTAATTGCTCACTGCCATTGCATCCATTTAGCATCTGGGCCCACCCATTCCAAGCCTGTTTTTGGAAGACAGACTTTTTTTTCTTCAGTAAGGGCACTTTTCTCACATATATCTTGCCTTATCCCTGGATGAAACAACAGCGAAAGTGTTTATGCTCAAAGGTTAGATTCCTGTATGTGCATGTTGATAAAGAAATAAGGGTAGCCCCAATACCTAAGGAATGCTAACACTGTTAATAGGATGAGAGGGTTTGGGTGTTTTTTCAGTTTAGGGTAGCTTCTACTTAGGTACTTAACCACAGAGTTAATATGTACCCAATTGTAAATAGTTTGTGCATATTTTTTCCCCAGGCTTTCACTCAACTGAAAGTCTGCTCAAGCTCTGTCACCACTTCTTCCCAATGAAAACTTACCCCATCTCATCTTAATATGAATACATGGTATTTTTCAGAAATTCCAAGTTTCATATAATAAATAACTTCATTCTGAATTCTTGACTTAGAATATTTGTCAAGTCTGTGCTTCTTTACCTTTTTACTACAGCACAGTGTCTGATCAAAACCTCATCATCCTAGCTTGCTTTCGTGACTGGGATCATCATCATCATCTCAGAAGCATATTCTGTTACCACAAAGTGCCACATTAAATACACAGAGCCAGCACGGGATTTTTTTTGCCCAGGAGGTATACACCGGCCTCTAATCAGAACAGGATTTTGGCAGCAACTACACGTTCTAAAAAGCTGCTGTCCCGCACACGCCGTGGAGTGACACCTGCATTAAAGAGAAAAGAAAGGGAAATCCATCAGCCTGTGACACATTAATTGAGCAAACAAATGAAATACCTTTTGCCTGTTCAGCTATTGACCTGTTTAGGGCAGAAGTATATATTCCAAATTTTCCATACAATGGATATCCTAGGGGGGTTGATCTATATTCAAACAAAAGTAAAATCAACACCGAAGCTCTTCTAGTTTGTAGAAGCTTCTAAACTTAGTTGTAACATGCTCACAATAAGCTTTATAATTGCTTTCTAAAAGGTGAGAAAGCAGAAAGCAAACCATTCGTTGGAGAAGTTATCGAAGTTGAGGAACCATGTAGCTCTCTCACCTCCTCACTGTGGCATTTAACTGCAGCCATGGGCTATACAGATTACATTCCTGGGGCTGAGTAAAAAAGCATAAAGTAATAAACCTCCTAGCAACAGGAGTCAAATGGGTCAGAAGGATTGCTCAAACGTTGAAGTTTAACAAAATTTTACCATGTTAAAAAAAAAGAAAGTGTGTCAGAAAATGTTAATGACAAGGAAACAAAGGTAACATACCTTTTGTTTGTCATAGAATTGTTTAGACTGGAAAGATTATCAAGTCTGACCATTATCCTAGCACAGCCACGTTCACCACTAACATGTCCCTGAGCGCAATGTCTACATTGTTTTTAGATTCATTCACTTTCAGGAATGGCGACTCAACCACTTCCCTGGGCAGCCTGTTCCAACACTTGACAACAAGCCTTTCAGTGAAGAAATTTTTCCTAACATCCAGTCTAAACCTCCCCTGGCACTACTAGAGGCCATTTCCTCTTGACGTGTTGCTTGTTACCTGGGAGAAAAGACCAACCACCACATCACTACAACCTCTTTTCAGGTAGTTGTAGGGAGTGATAAGGTCACCCCTGAGCCTCCTTTTCTCCAGGCTAAACACCCCCAGCTGCTCCTAAGACTCGTGCTACAAATCCTGCACCACCTCCATTGCCCTTCTCTAGACATGCTCCAGCTCCTCAGTGTCCTTCTTGCAGTGAGGGGCCCAAAACTGAACACAGGATGAGGTGCAGCTTCCCCCATGTTCAGCACAGGGGGACAATCACTGCCCTGACCCTGCTGGCTGCAATATTGCTGATACAAGTGTACCCATCCAAGCCATGATCAGCCAGTTTCACCAGGAAAATCCCATGGGAGACAGTGTAAAAGCCTGACTGAAGTCCAGGCCTTTTACATCCACAGCCTCTCACTAATCCACTAAGCTTGTCACACCTTGTCACCAAAGGAGATCAGGTTGGTGAAACAGGTTCTGCTTTCACAAATCCGTGCTGTCTGGGGCTGATTCCCTGGTTGTCCTGCACATGCTGCATGATGGCACTCAAGACGATCTGCTCCATGACTTTCCCTGGCACCAAGGTCAGGCTGACAGGCCTGTAGTTCCCCAGAACTTCCTTCTTGCCCCTCTTGCAGAGGGATGTCACATCCGCTCACCTCCAATCAAGTGGGACCTCCCCAGTAGGCCAGGGCTGCTGGTGAACAGAAAGTGCCTTGGCCAGATCCTCTGCCAGCTCCTTCAGTATCCTTGGGTGAATCCCATTGGCCCCACTGATTTGCAGGTGTCTAAGTGGCACAGAGGATCACTGATCATTTCCCTATGCATGCTGCATGACAGCTACACCTGTAAAGTCTTTGTGGTGGCTGTACGTAACTGACAGCCTCCTGCTTCCTGGTGAAAGCAGCATTCTCCAACAGAGTTACTGGAATCGTGGTAGGACTCTCTCGATTTTGGTGTTCCTGGTGTTTTTTTAAATTCATTTGGTTATTAATCTTTTTTTCCCTAAAAAGTCACCCACATAGAAAATAAAACTGCTACGACAATCTATTTCTACCTACTAAATGCAACATTCAGTCAATACAAAAAAATTACATCACAGACTCAGTTGATTTGGGACTAGAAAAATACCAGGATGTAAATATTCAACATTGAGTTCAGACGAAATGATCCCAAACTGAACTGAGTTGTCCCATTCACTGCAGAAAGCCTTGTGCTCTACATCTCTTCACCTCTCCCCCCTCAACACCTCCATCCTCCTTTTAAGCAATCTACCAGTCTGGTTGGGTGGAGATGGTATGTCACAGCTGGGCTGGAGGTCCATAGATACTGCTGCAGCAGGTAACCACTGCCTTCCAGACCTGCTGTGTCATTTCCCTCCCCAAACCCAAGTGCTGATTTTCACAAGAACTTGTACCAGTCTGCTGTGAAACTTTAAGCATCCATTGGTGTCTGGAGGCAGCAGCCACAGCAGTGAAAGGTACTTAATGAGAGGGAAGAGGGAAACAGCCTGACAGCACAATCCCAGCAATTAGCCTAAAAACTATGGAATTTATTTCTGGAAATTTTTGCACATAGCCAGGTCTTTTAGGAAAGCAAACCTCATACAAAGCCTAAGGTATTTACACTCTACAGTAGAGATCAGATTTTTCTATATAGCTACTCTTAATTTCTTATTAAGAACCACCTACAAGGTGCTTCTTTCGTATCTTCTGCTGAGAATAGGTATAACAGGTATAACCAGTAACATGAAGGAGAGCTGACATGACTGGCGCTGGATTATTTCTACTGTTATCATGAGTAGTGGACTGCAAAAAACCAAAGTATCACCACTGACATCAAAGAGGGGAAAAAAGGCCACTAAAACTGTATTACTGAACCTTATTTTAATTTAAAAAATGATGCTACAAAAGCATTAAAGGTTCAAAATGCAGTTATGTTATGAATACATAGGTTGAGGGGTATAGCTGGATTTGGATTTTTTTTGAGTGAAGAAGATGAATAAACTCTGTCTCACTCCACCTTATTCCAACCTTCTCCCTCACAATCTAGAAGAAAGCAGTAAGTGTAGTATCTAGCTAACCAACTCGTCAGGAACAGAAACAAATGTGAGCACAAAGCAAGTTCTGGACCAGGAAGAGGTTCCTGAAACAAGCAATCTAAGGCACAATGTTATCCCTCCTTCTGCTGTGGGGAGAACACTGAAAAACAAGTTAATCCAGTAAAAGAAAGAGGTCACAAACACAAGTTTACACTACAGCTGTACAACAAGATAAAAACTAACAGGGAACCACAACTTACACATGTAAGTTCAACCTTCCTCCAGTACATACCTTTCTTTCTTTACAGAACAGATAATCCAGACTTGATTTAATTTCATGATGTTTAAGTATAGGTCACAGCTTCTTAACCTGCTTTATAGAAAACCATGCCACACCTTGAATGCATTTGTATTTTGCACTCTAATCATATTACATGTCTTTACATTGGAGGGAAATAAATAATTTGAAACGGCGTTTACAATGCTGATCCCTGAATAAAGAGTTAATTTCAACCATCCAAGCAATATTCTCAGAATATAATTATTTCAAATCCCATTTTGACTTTACCTTGTACTCCAGCATATGATTATTCTATTATATAATCCCTTTTCACTAAGGCTAAATTAAGGACATAACTGTTGCTTTAATGTCAAAGGAAACAAAGCACAAATACCCAGGAGGCTCAGGCTGCTTTCCCATTTACAAAGCCATACCCAGTGCTGTGTTGCATTAGAGCACGATCCAGGTTTATATAGCATGCTGTGAAGAGATTCTAGACAAACCCCCAACACAATACCTCCCTTCATCCCACCTCCCCTTTCAATCCAGAGATCAAGGCCCTAACTTCAATAAGAACAATTTTGCACCATATAAATTCTAGGAAAAACAATTCTACATATTGGCCCATGCAGTTTTTGTTTCTCCTCTAACACAGGAGAACGGCAGGAAATGATCTTTCAGATAGGCAAATATGTATTACAAGGATCACAGCATTATTGTTTTATTGTTTGCACATTGGTAAGTTGCACATATGGACAAACAGTACACATTTAGAATTAGTTTCACAAATTAATACATTATAAGAGTCCAGTGGTTTAACATATCAACTATTAAAAAAAACAGTAACAAAAAATACAAACATTACAGTTTTGACTGCAGCCCAATAAAAATTTAAAAACAGACTGAAATCAAAATAAACCGTAAGCTTTATTTTTCTGTGACATTAAAAAAACCACATTATATCCCTTCCAAAGAGATTGCTCACAAAGATGCAATAACACACAAGTTACAAAAAGTGAAGAATCCTGTGCTCAGTTTCCCTTAATTTTATCAGATCAAGTGACAAACTGAACATTTGTCGAAGAGCAATCACTGCTGAATGCAGAAACTTCCAAAACATACAAAATGGTAATAACACTTTAACAATAGGAAAAAAATGACAAAATCTCTACCTAAAAAGCAACTTGGCTCCAAAGTTTCATGCTCACACTTCACCCTGGTATTGTTATTTGCAAAGATTCAATTGATCTACTATTTCCTCCTCAAGATATTTCCCCATATATTCCTAGTGCACACCAAACTGGAGAGGCAGCACAACAAGCTATAATGTTGTAATGTGTAAGATTCATAAAGTACTGTTGCAATAACTTTAACCTTCAAATTACATAATTTTTCACCTCATATTGAAAGCAGATACACAACTGCTTATAAGTCAGTGGTAGCAGCTGATGAGAACTAGTGAATCATATCAAGTTTATAATAGCTAATTAGAACAGCCTATTCTATTTCCCTCAGTTGCAGGGAAAAGCTCACCCAGCCTGACAACTCTCTGCTTGCACACAGACCTTGTGGCATCCTGAGCTTTCAGCTGAAATCCTGCAATGTCCTACTCTTCAGCTCTGGGAAATAAAACCAAACGCAAATGGTTTGGGAGCATTACCTATGAAATGTCTGTGTTGAAATCTCAGATTGTTCTTTAGAGTTGGCTGCTAAACGGGCCAAGAAAAAGGGTAAAAAAACCCCAAAAAACAAAACAGCTACTAACTACTATCTACCAAACTTAATGAAATAGTAAATATTGTATTTCAGTTGGTTTCAAACAACAAAACACAAGAAGCAATGATGACATAGCCCAGGACCCACTCGTGGAAGCTCCTAGGAACACCAAATGTGGGACCACAGAGCAACATGGAGAAACAGAACACACAAGGAAAGGAGATCTGTCTGTGGGGAAAGGTATGCACATCTGTGTTTTATACATATATATATACACATACATACACACAGATGTGTGCACTGTACTGTATATATTTACATCCATATACACAAAAACACCCTGAAGTAGATTTAAAGGCCATATCCAGGAACAGAAGATATGAACTCTAGTATTTGTACTAGAATATATTTTTTCTGTACAAAAAACCAAATATGCATATATTCATATGGTATAAAGCTTATTAACAAAAAATATTCTGCTACTAACATTAGGTTAAATAGATGATTTTACAAGATTCTTTAATAATAATGCAGTATAGAACATTTCTAAAACTAGGGCCCAAAATAAAAATACATAAACAGGTTTCTATTCACAAGAAAATAGCTGTTCAGTATGACTTCATTTTGTATTTCAGACTAGGGAAAAGTAGCAAAATTTTTATAAATCTCCTGGGATGCAATTTAATTAATGCATCAATCTAGAAAAATAGACTTTTCAGATGAACAAAGTTGATGTGCTTCCCCTTCCCTAAAAAGGGATGCCTATCTTTTCCCTCGCTTGTTTCCAGCTGGAGGTTTCTTCAGCTGAAGAAGTTGCCCTCCTGTCCCAAAGCCTGCAGACGCAGGATTAGACACCCCGAACGTCAGGCCAGCTGATGCTGTGATGCCAGGATTGCTGAAGTTAAACCCAGATGTAGTAGAGCTCCCAAAGCCTTGTGAGGGAGGGAAAGATATTTTAAAACATAAGTTATATCAGGATTGCAAGTTTATTCTCCTTGAAGTTATGAACAGCAGCCACTTTATTACCAGCATTTGCAATACTTTATACTAACATGGATCTACAATGATAAGACACATTGCACTTGGGCCTGCCATGACAACTTGGATATTCCAGCACTAACATAGTCTGCCTCAGTGAGTGTAAACACAGCCTAAATCACAAGTCTATTATACCCTTATCCACCTATCATCAGCACGCAAAAGTCCCACTGAAATTGTACAACAGAAGAACCATAATGCCTCAGGTTCTCAGTGTAAATATGCACTGCACTCTTAAGGTGGGAGGGAAGGCAGAAGGTACAGGCAGACTGTGTCCCATAACTTCAGCTGGAGTCAGTGTCCAGTCTTCTTTACTGACTTGGCTACCTTTGCCTGTCTTTGTAACATAGGTGGCACAGAGACCACACTCTCAAATGTGAGGCAGAAAAGCTTCAAAACCCTTGCCAAATTATTTGCATTTGAAAACACCCTTTATGACTTAAACCAAAAAGCAGCACTGGAAACAAAGCTTTGGAAAAACTGAATGATCATGTGAGCAAGTTGTGCTATTTTACTACTTTGCCATCTTCTATCAAGGTAAACAAACTGAACATTTGGTTCATCTATGAAACTAGACCATAGGAAGAAAGTCTGCCTGCAGTTTCCAGCAAAGGTAACACCAATTGATTTCACTTTCTTTTATGAATTTGTATCAGTTATGCACAACCAGCTTGGATAATAATTGCAACTGTTCATCTCACAATTGTGTGCACTAAAGGAACTGCAAGACTCAAGCTGCTCTGCTCTTCATCTACTGATTCAGTGGGCACAACGACTGCTCCTGGAACAGGCCAAATTGACTAATAGAAGATGCTCAAGTACTCGCAGAGGACTCAAAATTTTCTCTTCAAACACACAAACTGAAATTGAGAAGAGCAGTAATCGCACTAGGAACATTTTCAAATCTTTTAAAGCAATTAAATCTAACTCATAAAACTTAAACGCTTGACAGAAGCAATTTGGGGAACTATAATTTTCATTCTAAGATAAGAACAAACTGATGGAAAACATGTGGAGGTGACCTGGGGCATTATCCAAGCAGCCTAGAAGAGCAGGGTGTCAGAATGCTTACTAGACATTAGTCTGGGAAAACACTTCAGCGCTCGTATCTAAACACAAGCGGCAACAACCAACAGTAAATCCCATAACCCATATTCACCCAATTTTCCTAGCTTTTTCAGCAGAAAGAGATTCAGAAACAAGACAACTATTACACAGTAATATAAAGCAGAATATTCTTTCATGATCCTGTAAATGTTATCTAAGAAACAGGACACATTAAAATTTAAAAAACTACATAACCTGGCTAGCCTCAGGCATCATCCATTCAAACCCATTTATACATCCTCAATAAAATTAAACTAAAAATCATATGCAGTCCAGATGCTATACAACATAGGATTTTGGATATAAAAAGCAAATGTTAATGTGCTTCTGGGCTACCAAATTTTTAATACAGGTTTCTATTCCATAATCTCAGTCCAGATCAGGATTTCATGACCACTTAATTTTATAAAGCACAAAATGACAGAAATTACATTTCTTTTTTTTTTAATCCCTGGTTACCACATCCCTTAGGTGAAACCCTTGAGACAACTGAAAATGATCTTCATTTTATTAGCTCCAATTCCCACACTTGCGAAAGAGAGACTGGTGGCACTGACACCATGATAAATCCTGGTTTGAGGAATACAGGGAAATGATACCGAAACTGCCTCTGCACTCCACCAGCATAGCTAAGGCAGACGTCATATTTACTTTGGTTAGATATTTCATTAGTGATGGGCAACTGATCCATACAATAATTTTCTAATTATATGTTTAATATGGTGAAAATTAAATTATGAACTTCATCTTTTAGTAGCTTGACATAATAAAGATAAAAACAAACTGTAAATCTTCCAATTGTTTCTGATATTAAAAACTAAGTAAAAGAAGGCTGATGCTTAGACATTGTATACTGTAAAAATCAGAGAGAGTTCTATCAAGAACTTACTAGGTTGTTACAGATTCATGAATATTACACAGCTTAGTGAGCCATTTCTACCTTATATTACAAAGTTTACAGTACTTTACAGGCCTCACAGATCATCACTAACCAAGGAAAACCCAGACCAAAAAGCATAGCACTTCCTAATAAATACCAGCAAAATGCTATTTTCTTATTAATAGCAGTTAAACAAACATTTTGCTTTTAAAAGAGAAACATGCTACAAAAAGCCAATCCCAGGAGACATGATCCCACTTCAATCTGCCACTGAAGAAAGACTAAGACAGCCTTTAGTAAGCTATGTGCTTAATAATTAAGCTATTAAATAGGAGTAGTAGCTTTGTTTAAAAACCAAATAGAGATGTAAGCTATAGAAGTTAATAAGATTTCAGACATCTGAGTAAGGAGCAATCACATCTGTATTTTAATTTTGTCACTCCCAACAAAATGAAACCAGACAAGTGAAATGAGTACTGCATAGTTCAGTTGCCCCAAGAATGTTTCCAAATGAGTTAACATATTAAATTATCAATACACAGAGACACAATATGCGTGACTTACTATTCTGATAGAAAGAGTAAGCAGTTATATACTTTCAAGGAAACCTTCTGGACTTGCAGAAGAGAATTTTAACTTTACTTGCAAACACAGTAAGTCAAATTACTGGTCTATTTGTCATACTTGGTATATATTAGTTTCTATTTCTACACTAATTCCAATAGCTTAGTGACTGGTGTTTGTGCTTTCAAGTAGCAACTGCTTTTCTGTGCCTCAGACTGCATCTGATTCAACCTGATGCATCTGATCTGCTTTCACTCCTAAGTGGACAGACCCCAACAAATGGCAAACATTAATGCTCAATTAGTACTGTCTACCTAGGTGACCTTTAACAGAACCTAAAACTTTATCTGAAAATGTGTATTTAGAAAGTAAATAGTTACTTTAACGGAGATACACACATGTACCTTTGAGAACATTTGTTTCAGTAGCCTTCTTTGAGTGCAGCAGTTTGATTATAAGACTTCTGCTTTAAGATAAACTTGAATTTTGAATTCAAAAGAAACAAACCAACCTGCACTTAGACTTCCCGATGGTTTACTTGTAGTTCCAAACCCAAATGATGATGCTCCTGTGGCACTACTTCCAAAGGCAGAGCTACTTCCAAATCCTAGTAGAATAATAGTAAAAACATACAACAAAAAAAATTACAGACACGGCAATTAAAGACACATAGGTTTTGGGCAAGTATTCTCAAACCAAACATAATTCTAAGCATTATTTGGTAAACAAATATTCCTAAGATTATTGCCTCAAGACTATTTCATTCTCAACACAGCATTGTGTTAAGAAAACAGTGCAAACTGGAAAGCATTAGAGAAAAACACTTCCTTCAAAATAGAAAACTGAGTAAAGGAAAAGCTATAAAAACAGGTAAACTATTAGAGTTTAAGAAACTGGTATTGAATTGCTGTTAAATTGGCAAGAAAATGGTAATCAAACAGGCTAAAAGTCAGAAAATTCAGAAACAAGTTATATCACTTCTATTAAAGAGCCACAATCTTCATCCACAATTTAGGAGAAAAATTACTCTTAAAACAGAGCAAACATTTTCTTCAGTTTACATTTGGCTTATTTTAGAGCCTCCTAGGCTTATCAGGGATCAGCTTTATCTAGCAAACTACAAAATAAGTTAAACAGGGAATGGAAAGATATTTTCACAATGTCTAATGTGGAAAATCATCATATAAGGGGCAGCCATAAACATATAGCTGTAATAAAACTCATTTGGACCATTTTGTAACTCATGTTTATAATTTCATAATATATGTTATTTAAGACTTCGAATCGTGTTATTGATATGACCACTTCAAAGTAAATTGATAACTGCTATTTGAGATAGAGGCCAGACAGTAGGAACTGTAAGAAAACTATATTTTTTTATTCTAGCTGTCTCAAGAGGTTTTCTAAAAGAGAACAGCATTAGTATTTGAGGAAGTTATGTCCCCGTCTTTCAAGTGTCAGGGAAGATCCTTTCGTTTACTGCAAACTGAGCATTTACCATTCCATTACAGAAATTATTTTGAGATTTTAAAACCAGTAAGGCTTGAACATACTATCAGAAGCGTATCAGAAGCAATATTCTCTAGTTTTCAGAAACCTTTAAATCAAGAGAGTTTTAAGGGTATATAATGGCAAGTATAATTTGAATAAAGATAGCTCATTTAAATGTAACTCTTGTCCTATCTAGGCTGAAATCCACAACTGACCAGTCAGGCAAGGTATCTTCAAGTATTTAATGAAACATAGGATCTATGCTGCATAACTTGTATACCTCAATGCAAAAGCCTCTGTTTATCACTGACAAAATTCACAGAACATTAATCAAGGAAAGAGAGTAAATTTCCCCATTAAAATGGTGTTTCCACAGTATACAACAAAAGTCATCCTGCTCAAAAAAACCAAACAAACTTCAGTAATCATTCTGCTAATTTGTTTCCAAGAACACACCTACAGGCAACTTTGCAGAGATTTGTTTATCCTTCTGCACTTTGTTCTATCAGGTAGTCTTATGGATTTGTTAGAAGACATTTTTCAAATTAATACAGAATAGATGGAATGCAAGCAAATACCTTCCTAAGCAGAGAACTAAGGAAAAAATAATACCTCTCAGGCTTTTCCAACAAAACTAGCAGCAACTGAAAATGTTTATTTCCATTGGTAAGACTGGTAAACAATCTTTAGTCTACAACCTCTTTGGTTGAATTTGGAAGAATTTTATGTGGGGTGTTTTTTTTTAAGGCATTTAAAACATTGTGGGAAAAGCTGGTAATTCAAAAGTAATTTCCTTTTAGCCCACTATTCTCCATTTTTTCTTGTTTAGGTGTTCAGACTTTGTTTCATCTGAAAAAGCTTAAAACCTGATGAGAAAGGACATTGATAGATTTAAAGATAATTTCAAGGCGATCATTTAAGGTAAAACTCATGTAATGTTCACGTTACATCACCTCCCCAAGACTGAGTGATCTTTAGTTACTTTAAATACATTACAATACCAATTCATATGTTCGGCTCATAAGCAAAATGTAGCAATGTGGACTGAGGCTGCAGAGAAGACAGAATGCAACAAGAAAAACCACGTTATGTTTGTGCTCAGCAGATGTTGCAATTTTCTTTGCAGACCTTATAAAAGCTTCAGAGGACACTAATGCCTGTAGGAATCCCTGACCTATACAGATAGGAAATTCACATGCAGATGAGATTCTACTAATCACTTCAATTCTACTTGCAGTTCTACTACTGAGAACTCATTACATTTAAATGAAAAGGCCTACATCAAGTTTTTAAATACCACCTACTCTTTCACAGTCACGTGTCCTCCTGAAGTATTATCCTCAGTGCTATTAGTATTTTTAAAGTATTTTTCCCTCACTTTCTAACGCTGTTTTTTCAGCCAAAGGAGGGATTTTCTTCCACCTCAGCACTGAGGGACAGAGTGACAGCTAAAGCAAATACGTTTCAGCAAGCAGGATCCCAGAACTCCAGTAATTTTTAACATTTATTCTTAACTTAGCAGAAAATAAGTCCCTAGAATTAGTAGGTGAAAACCTTTGGATTAGCTGCTGGGTGAGCTAATGTCTCAGGTGCCTAACTTTCATATCTGTAAAATTAAGTCAAGTTGTAGTTACAAATGGATGTACTGGATATAATTCCCTAGCTTTAAGAGCACAACTTCTATGTGATCATCTTATCCTGGCTTTTCACTACAATGGCTTACCAGCCTTAGCAATTCCTTCTGCAAGGCAGGACAAAGCCTGGAAAGCACAGACTACCAAATTGTAAGGTCTTTTCCTGAAACATCCTCTTAGTGGAGTTAAAGGTTCGCAAGAGATTCAGATGTGCTGTATAATAATTCAATGAAAGATTAGAAAAGTTAAAGTGTACCTCCAAGGCTTGAAGAACCTAAGCCACTTGATTGCAAGCCAGTGCCAATACCTGAGCCGAATGGCGTTCCAAAACTAACTCCCAGAGATGGCTGTGGCCCTGGTATAAAAAAAATGAGAACAAACTTGCCTTACTCTTTTCATAGTAAAGAGGTCCTTTATTTACTTATTCAAGTATTTGATAATGTGAACATCATTGCTTTCAACAAATCCCATTAAGATCCCAAATTTTACCTCATCAAAATTTCTCACTTAACTGTCTGGCTCTACACTCACCTGGTAAAAATCTCAGAAACCACTGACAAGGTGAGACTAGTCAAAATCAGTAATTATGATTAGAACACAATTTAGTACTTTAAAAAGTCAACCAGTCTCACCTTAAATTTAAAACATTAATCAAAACCTCAAGAGAACTCTTAGGTAACAACATTTTGTCACCTGCATTAATGGAATCAGAATAAGGGAAACCCTTCAAATCAAAAACGTAAGAACTGTCACTAATGTAACTAAAACTGTATTACCTAAATTAATAAATAGTATTCTTCAAAACTACTCTCAAGTATTCCATCCAAATTTAAACAGAACACTAAGATAAAAAACAAGACAATGACTTTATTTTATTAAATTTATTGTTCATTTTGAAGCAAGTCAATTACACAGTAACATGACAATTCATTTTTTTTTCCACACAAGTGATAACTGAGTTCTGTTAAGCTCTGCTACATAACACCATTCAGTAAGGTAAACTAGTCAAACCACCTGTTTAAATACGCATTTACAAAAGGCACAGTTCTGTGTACCTTAATGAATTAGATACATTCAAAATTTCAGAGTCAGAGTTTTGTTCCATAATTTAAAAAAGTTGACAGTACTTTCCCTGCATATTCACACTAAGATGCAGGACTGTCAAAAAACAATTTCAGTCTGCCAAGATGAAATTTACAGCCTCAGTTCCTTTTTTCTTCCTTCACCTTGGGGAATAAAGAATCAACTTGCTAGCCCATTACTAACACATTTAAAAATAATTAATTCTGATAAATAATTAATATATTTTGACAGTTTTCACAGTACAATCTTATATTCCTGTCTTTTTCAAACAGTTTTCAGTGCACTATTTTAAAAGTTTAACCATTGAAGATAAAATACAGTGCCAAACTCTTAATCCACAGACATCCACATCTTTGCTCAAGATAGCCTTCTCCATCTTTGAACATACTTCACATACAGTATCTGTGAAAGTGATGATTTTTTTTCCAATATTACTATAAAGCTCAGATGATTTCAACCGTTTTCCTAAAGCATTATCACATTTGTGCTATTTTGATTCAAAATTTCTTCCTTTGTACTACAAAGTTTCCAGTTACTAATGTTTATATATAGTTTTAAAATGTAAATATTTCAAGCTATTAAAATCATGTTAGTATTTGAAGATTTAAATGGAAAATCATTTTGAATCAAGTGAAAGGCACTGTATATTGAAAGTAACAGTTTTTGCTAGGAACACAAAATTCTTGTGTGGTCCAAGCTGAACGACATCTGTATACTCAAAGTAGTGTTAAAACTATATTTTAAGGGCAACTAAAGTTGTTAGCTTTCAGTCTCTGCTTAGCAGGGAATAGCTGGGAAACCCAGACTACTTTTTTGACTTAAAATAAGTATATTAGATGTTGCAATCACAAATTTTCACATCAATTTCAAACTAAAGTTGTTTACATCCAGTTTAAATACTGATACATCTACCTAGCAGCTCTTTAAAAATAAGAAAAAAAATTGTTAACAGTAAAAAAACCAAACCCCCCTATACAAGTCAGTCACCTAAGAAACTAAAAGAACCCCAAAACACATATCCAGTTCTTTCTCAAGTACACAGGTTTCTATCTCAGTAGGAGGCACTGTTAGTGGAAGACCTTATAAACAAAACACTACAGTCCTCCAGGCCAAGCTTTTAACCAAATGCAACATGCTTTTTAGAGCCAGTAAAAAATATTATACTAAAACACCTCAGATCATATAAAACAAGATCTTATGCCTTAGGCTAACAAGCTTTTCATTGAGCAACAGCATTTGATAGTTGTTGATTCTGTACCATAATGTTCTGAAGGTATCATCCCTACTAATAGTTCTTGCAAGTAAACAATCTTCAATAGCCAAAAGCTAGTACAGCTCTTTGATGACAAAAGTACTAGCAAAAGAAACCCCAAAAAGAATTGCACTTCTGGCTATTATAGGTACAAGACAAATTCTTTATAACAAGTATTTTAACATTTTAAAACTTGAAATGTTTGCCCTGCAGAGCATTTCAGTTTAACAAACAGGACCCATGACAGAGAGGCCAGACAGGTCAGCCAGATTTCCTACTGACCCACTGCAATTTTTTTAACTTGCAGCTGGTCCTGACAGTGAACAAATTTAGTGTCACAACGCAGATCTGATTCTGACAAAGCAACACACTGGTTAATTGTAACAGAGATAATATCAAACTACACAATAAAAATTTTAAGTGCTGTGGAGATTTCAGTATTCTTTCCTATTAGCACCTGAATCTCATACTGCATCAAGTCAAAACAAAGTGTGCTAACAGCTTTTTAATGCTTTGACTAACTAACTCTGTACACTTCACCAGTTAAGGAGAGAGTAACTAAGTTGTTGTTGGGGGGGGGGGGGTACTGTATTTTTAGAGGAGAAAAGGTGGGTTTGAAGAAAAGCATTTTCTTTAAGATAATTTAAACTTCGCCAAAAAACATCAGTTACAGCCTCCTGCACTGACAGGCCTCGGTGCACTAGGCTTTGATTTCCTTTAAAATCTTTTACTGTAGTCCCATCACTAATAACAGCTAGACTAGCCACCATAATTTGAACTTCCATGATGTTCAAGATTATTCAGGAAAGGTGCAGGTGAGGCAGTGCTTAACACACTAGCTGCTACAGCACAAAGCACGTCCAGCCTCACTGCTACCAATAAAGCTGTGCTCAGAATGAAAGTGCTGAACTTGGGAGAAAGGTTGTATGCAGACAAAACTTAAGCATAATTTTAATAACAATAGCTTCAAAAAACTGCACAAAAACTGTGCTTCAATGTGCACACCACAGTCCTGGTGTCCTAACTATCCATCTCAGGTGACCAGTGGAGTGCATCTTTGCTCCCTTTCCCATACAGCCAAGATCCACTGCCTTTATTTATTTCAATAGAAGCCTTGGTCTTGGCATACAGAGAGAACACAGGGTGCAGATCTACACCCAGGAACTGGGGAGACATCCCCTGATCCCACAGCTTAGATGTAGCTACTAAAACCTTTGCCTTCTGAAAACAAGTTTAAAATAAATTATTTCTCTTTTTCAGAGAAAGAACAGTAACTAACACTAAATTAATCCTATGAAATACTTAACCATGTAAACATCAATTTACTTTTTTTTTTTAAAAAAGAGACTAAGCATCCTGATCCCTCAATACTAGAGTACCATATATTACATTTTAGTAAAAAACTTTAAAGGCCAGATTGATTTTTCTTGATTTATTCTTATCTTCAAGAACAGCAACAGCAGGTCAAGTATTACACAGACACCCCCTTATCCTCCCTTTATATACACCTCATTTCATAGCCTTTTCTCTCACAACCTTCCACCATCCCACATCTATCCCACCCTTTAGGATCTAGATATGGTAATGAAATGTGTGATTTTAACTTCTAGCAGATAGCTTATCAAATTCATAATGACATAATACAAAGCTAAAACATGCAAACATTTGCAGTTCTACTGCAGCAAATATCTGACCACCTGAAAACTCAAGGAAAAGGAAATGAAGAGGAGGCAGTCCTTAAAGATTACTACAAAACTGAAAAAACAAATTCTTCTCCTTTTTCACTAAAAATAAGACAAGAGTGGCAAATTTAATCTGAAGCTGGGAAGTCAAGCACCAAAATCATTAATTTAGGAAAACTAGGAAATGCTCCCATCTAGCAAGCTTTTAAGACTTCAAGATATCTCTGAAATAGTTTAGAATTAAGGCCTGAACTAATTCTACTTTTGAGCTAGACAGAACTCATAGTATCTCTTCTTTTCATCTAACTCCATTTTCTAAGTTTGAAGTATTCTTGAAGTGCCACTCAAAACATCAATCTATTTCTCCAGGTCCTCAAGCAAGTTGCACAGAGGACAAAGTATTCCAATTGAGTAAGTAGTAAAAAAATTGCTGTCTGCTTTTGCTGTCATGTTTGATGTAAGTTAAAGGCTTTGTTCTATCTGCATCAGCTTGGTAGTTGGCACATTTTTGGCTTTTGAAACACTCTGACAAAACAACCAGCCAAAAACCCCAAAGCAACCACCCCCAAACCAACCTACACACACTCCCATTTGCTCCTTTCACTACATAATGTTGCAAAATATCTCCAGGTATAGTCACCTCACCTCAGTTCTGTTGGCACAGGCCAATTCTGCCTTTTTTTTTCCTCCTCTCTTCTCTCCTATTCCTGAGAGAATATTTGTGAAGTCATGCCACAAGTGGCATCAGTTTACTGAAGTTATTAGTAGTTCCCCTGAATCTGCACTAGGAAATTCAGGAACTTCAAATCCCTCACCTCAATTCACGAAAATGCGGGAATGACCTGAAATGTGACATCCCAAGTATATGATTTTTACAAACAAATAATCTTGCAATGACTGTGGAGAGTATTTAAAAAAAGAAAAAGGACAAGAAAAAAGATGAAGGAACTACTTTGGCAACATTAGGCCGCACCAGCCACACTCCTGTCTGTATGAAAAACCCTGAAGTGTGACATTACATTGTATTTTCTATTTAAACCCAGACTCTTCTGCAGATGTCACTTTAAAATTTCCATGGATTAACATAGCAGCAACACAAAGACCATGGTCTTTAATGGAAATTTAGTACAGAAGTATTTCATAAAGACTTCATTTTTTTGTCATGTTCAAAATATTTTGGCATATTTGTCATTTAACCCATCTCCTTGCTGTTTAGCAGGGCCAGGGCTGGAAGCACGTTGTAATTTCCTTTTATGGAAAAGGCAAGGACAGGCTGATAATCTGTCAAACTTTAGGTTGTTGCTGCATAAGTCTCTGATTGGAACCATTCAAAATATGACTGCTGTTCTAAGTCAAGAGAAGGAGCTAACAAGACTTGCAGGACACATATCATAAACAACATTTTAGAAAATAAATGGCAGAATGAAGTTACCTATGCTTTTCTTAATTTGCTGACAGACACATACCGATGTTCAAGTAAAATTAAATGAATTTACATTATTTCTCTTCAATGATTACGTATTAATTCAACTCTCTACATTCTGGAATCCCTCTCAGAAAGGGTTGGTTAGCATAACAATGTCAATTAAGGTGCCTTAAGTTATTTCCTTTGCCATATATATCCATCCTTCATTAGCAGTGGGTCATGCACTTCCCCTGTTTTGGTCTTCCTCTTAGACACATGCAGAGCCACTGATCCACTCTACTTTCTCTACTACTAAATCACAACAGAAGAATGGCCAGCAAAAACTGCTCCAATGTCACACTGACAAAGGAGTTGGCTATGATACAAGCCAGACATCTGACTTCCTATTCTACAGATGTTTACTCACTATCTTTCCTGTTCTACAGCATTTTTCATTTTACAGTTCCAAAGTGCTATATAAAAATGCATTATTAATTTTACATAAGGAAAAGATAATATGCATTTAGATATTCTCTCCTCGCCAACTTAAAATAATTTACTATAACGATACAATTTCTGGAAAGAGGCTATACTATGTGTATTCAGAGATGTTACTTAAGAGTGAAGACTCACATTCCAAGGGGTAAATCAGAACAATACAGTAAATATCACTAATACAAGTAAATTCACAAGATTAAATATCTGTTGTATAATTATTGCTAAGTCTACCCTGCATTTTTCTATTGGCTATGTATCAGTAACTTTGCTCATCACAACGTTTGGATTTTTAGTCTAACACAAAGGAAGACTTCATAGAAAATGTAACACAAATTTACTATTGTTGTAACACTAATAATCTATAACTTGAATGCACTCAGACCTGTAGCAGGCTGCTGCTGCTGAGTAAGTGTTGCAGCCATCGCAACAGCTGCAGCATTTGGTATGTTGCTGAAAGGGGTTGGTCCAGTGGTAACACGTGGCGCGCTCTGCCACTTCTTGGCTTCTGTTCGTCTTGCCTCAAACACATCCATGGCATCTCCCAGAAAGCTTTTCCTGTAGCCAAGGTATTGGTCTTTGAGCATCTGAAGGGGGTGGGAGGAAGACATTTTAGTTCCATGTATTTGACATAAAACTTCAGCTTAATAAGGAAAGAGATACTGAGTTATAAATAAACCACATGCCAAAAAAACCCAAAACAAAACCCCAAACCAACAACCACCACCATGAAAACAAACAAGAACAGAAAAAAGTATCATCACAAAAACCACTGCACAAGTTCAGGCTACACTCAAAAGTGAAGAGCCCTGAATACATCTGGGATACTCTGTGTAATCTGACTGAAATATGGAAGAGTTGATATATTCCATACCTGGTACCAAACCCAAGTTCACTAAGAGCAGCACAAATATCTGATGGGAGGGAGCTATAAACCAGTGAGTGACATAAGCAATACAACACACGGAATCTAGATCATACAAGATCCTCAATATTCCTGAACTTAATTCAGGAAAAGTAAAAACCTCCAATGTTCAGAGAATTAGTAATACTGTTCAAAAAAAGCTTAGACAAGGAAACAAACAGAGGATTTAACAGGGCCATTTCCATTAAGTTACTTAGCAGAAACAACACCAAACACCATAGTCTTCTCCAATTTGTTTTGTTTGGGGGTTTTTTTGGTAAAAAAAGAAGGGTTCTGATGTTGTCAAGAAAAATTATGGATTGTAGAACAGTGACATATTGTCAGCATATCCAGAACTGTAAATGGGAAATTCAAGCAAGAGTCCATGATGGAAAAAACAAGCTTAACTAGGACCTTTGATACATAAGCATTTTATCACAGTACTTTTTTTTGTTTCTTTTATACATATGACTTTCCATGAAAACGAGGTTGTAAAAACATTAAAACAAGTCAGAACACAATTTTAACCAAAATTCTTTAATACACTGAAAATATTATATAAAGAAACCCACTTTTATTTTCCTGTTACCTATTTGAGCAAGAGCAGATTTAGAACTTTGCTTGAGATCAAGAGGTCACTGGGCAAAAAAAAATAATCAAAATCTACAAGCATGAGCTCAAAGACAGACATTTCAAAAACTGATCAACAGTTAGAAGGAAAAGGAGTTAAATGAAAAACATTTTGCAACCCAAATGATTGCAGTCAGTTGCTATCATCACTATCAGTAAATACTTCAAATTAGAGTTTAGTGGAACAAAAGTTTCTTTTTTAATCAAAGCATTTCTCCAGGACAGTTTGAAAATTATTAAAAGCAGTCAATTTAACAGAAGGGAGGAGGGGAAAAAAGAAGAAAACCTGAGGATATAACATATTTTCAAAAAAAGACTCTTAGTTCTTTCACTAAATACACAGGAACAGATTAAAACAACATACCTTTACATTTTCGTGTATTGATTGAAGTTGTGCGGCTAAAGCTACAAATGTTTGGTAGATTTTCTGCATAGCCATAGACAAATCTGTAAGAGGCATATAAAATATTGCTAAGTGACATTCTCATTACCAGAATAAAAGATTTTACGTTTCTAGCAAAGTAAGAAGCTCACCCAGAACCCATACAGCACAAAGCACAAAAACAATTGCATGAGAACAAGTTAACATCTTTAAGAAATACAGAATTTGACAGCAATTGGGTGCCACAGGTCAGCCAAGGATTGCTTCTTGAAAGGGCTTCAAACTTCATTTGAAAAGCACTATTTTCTCAGGTTTATGGTCAATAGTTTCCTATGATTCCACCATTTAGCAAAGCTAAAAAACAGCATTTAAACTAACTTAATCTAATTACATAGGAACATTTTTTACCTCACTGGCTTTTACCTATATACAGTTAAATCAGATTTTCTTGCATTTGTATGTATTTTCTACCCTTTCTGACTTAAAGCTCAGTTAAATGTTCAGTTGATTTTGTCAAAGCTAACAGTGAAATGGAAGCTTTATTTAAAGACCTAATCAACAAGCATCACCTGAACTCTTAATCTAGCTCTACCTACAAGCATTTCATAAACAGAGAAACACAACAGGGAGCTTCTTGCCTACAGAAGTTTTATATTCAGGATATACCACTTCCCACACAGATATGAAAGTATTTTCAGGGCACTGACCCAACTAATGACAAACTTTAATACTAAAGGGAAAATATCACAAGGTTTTGGCAAAATGAGGCATCTGCTAACAAAAAAATACTTTTCTCAAAGAAGGACTGAAACCATGCACTAAAGTACAGGACAGAAAAGTGCTGAAGTGGTCTTTCATTCTGAAAAGATCAGCTTTTGCATCAATCTCATGCCAACCTGTAGGGTTGTGGAGCCAAGTGCTACCCAGGAAAACTGGCCATAAGTTTCCAGAGTCTGGAGGTAATTTATTGACATGAATACTACTGAATACTAGACACTTGAAAATTCTCAGGACATTGAGTCATGGAGTCCTGCACGGAAAAGGAAGTTTTTCCTGTATAGTAAAGGCCACATATGCAATACAGTGTTGACTAGATCACTGGATCATTTGCTGACAGTCTGAGCATACTGGCACAACAGACTGAGCCTTGCCCACACAAGCAAGGAACCTTTGATTACAGCAGAAACTGCTGAAGAACATTAGGAATTTCTGTGAAGGCATCCTTCTCATACACTTGATGGATGAGAAGGTCACACAGAAAGAGGACTCACAGGATTCAGAGGCTCTTCCATTCTGGAAGCTAGGTCTAGACAGTCCTCTTTTTTTTTTTTTTTTTTTTGACATCTAAGGTCCAGAGTCTATACACCATCCTGTGATGGCAAGATTTCAAGTATTGTTTAGCACAAAAGGACACACACTCAAAATCACTGCTTATTGCAGGACCTGTACCTACCTAAAACGTCCCAAAAGAGAAAATTGTCTATGATCACAGGAATGGTAACCAACCAGAAGACTACTGTCCACAGGTCAGTATTCTTTGACCAGAAAGATGTTCTCAAGATTGAATGATGTGGCAGAAAACAAGACTACATTTCCTCAACTGATGAGAGCTGAAGGCAATACCAACAGGCTTCAAACTAAGGAAAAGTTCCCATTTTGATATGGAGCTGGCAGAGCAGACACCCACCTTTGCCTGGCCAGATAGCCCAGTACAAGACAGAAGGTACCACACACCAGCTAGATACTGAAGGGAGGGAGATGTGATTTGTAAGCCTGATTTGTTTTGACATCCACACCTCACGAACATAAAAAGCTGAAGAACCTTTATGAATTTAACCTTCAATTCCAAATCTTTACATTGAACAACAGCAGAATTTATCTGAACACTTATTAAATAAGAAGAGCCAACAATAACAAAAGAGGAGAACAATTACTAAGTTTTGCTTATAGGTGTAACTGCTTAATTCGTTATGTACGAAAGATTAAAATTGAAACATTTACCTTGTGGAGTCATGTGTGAACTATTTGCTTGAGTAGCAAGATGATTTTCCAGCTCTTCTATTTGTTGCCTGTATTGCTGCAGCTGTACTTCAAACTGTTCAACCAAGATTCTGAAGTAGCTAGATGAGTAAAACAATGAAATCGTATGATTAAACTTCACTAGTTAGCCAATAATTTTTAATCTCATCTGTATTAGCTACCAATTTTCATTTAATTAATTGCACGGTTATATTCTATGACATTCTTGCATCACTCTACTATTGGAATGAAAGCAAAGACTTTCTCATGTCTATAATACAAAGATCGAATCAGTGTTTTATTTCTACACTTAATTTCTGAAGCACTCCACACAAACCATACAAAGAGCAAGAAAAAAATGGTATTGTTAAGTTCATAGAACAGTTGGGTTGGAAGGGACATTCCAGGGCCATGTAGTCCAAGACCCCTGCCATAAGCAGGGAGATCTTCAATGAGGTCAGGTTGCTCAGAGCCCTGTTCAACCTGACCTTGAATGTTTACAGCAATGGGGCATCTACCGCCTCTCTAGGCAACTTCTTCCACTGTTTCACCACCCTCCTTGTAAGAAGTTTCTTCCTTATATCTACTCTGAATCTATCATCTTTCAGTTTAAAACCATTACACTTGTCCTATCACAACAAAGTCTGTCCCCATCTTTTTTACAAGCCACTTTTAAGTACTGAAAGGCTGCAATAAGGTCTCCTCGATGCTTCTTTTCTCCAGGTTGTATTATTGACTATTTTTATGCATAACAGTAACTCACTCTGCTGGGGCTGTGTTTTCATGCTGAAGACCAGGAGGAGTTTTCTGTGTTCGTAATGCTATTTCTGCATTCTTTAGCTCCTAAATAAATAGGGAAAATTAATAAAATATAAGATTCTGTATGAAGTTTTCAAAAAGAAAAACAGCTAGGACTCTACTATTCATTCACATAAAATATTGTCTTCATATAGTTAAATTAACACTGGGATAGAATCTGACCAGAATTTCTCCAAAGAACAGACTGCTAGAAAGCTGGAGAACTGAAAATACCAACAGAATTTTAGGGAAGGATCAAAAGACAGCACATACTAAAAGCACGTTGAGCAATCAGAAGTTGAGAAAATATTGCACTAAACTGTCAGAGATAAAATCTAATATCTATTGTACTTCAGAAGTATTGTTATAGAGGAGTAGAGGGGAGAAAAGCAACAGTCAAGTGCAAGAAAGTAACACACCTAAAAGAGAAGAAATAGAGCAAAAAGGATTATTTTGCCTTTAAAACAAAAGGATTAATTAATACAGAAAAATGCCTCTCTATGGAAATGATTATGTTCTGCATGGTAATTACAGCACACATTTCTGTTTAATACTTTCTAATAACTCTACCATTAAGGATTACTCAGTGCCTGGTTCTGCGATGATACTCAACTGCATCATGTATAGAAATATGCAACTATCATTAACAAGATTGTTTCCACAGAAAACTCTTGGCAAGGCCCAACTATAATACAGAAAAAAAACCCAAAATTTTTACTTTAGAATAAAATATTACTTATTTATATAGCAAGCAGCCTTGAGATGATAGATGAAGTAGCAAGTGGTGCAGAACTTAAAACGCATTTGCATCAAAACATGAGCTCAGACTGCACAGTTAAGATGCAAACTGGCAGACAAAGCTGTGACTCAAGCTCACTAAATGAATAGTACTGCCAGCTAAGATATTTTGGTCCCTGAAATGTTGAGGTGGGTTTGTTTTTTTATTTGTGTTGCTGTTTTTGCTTCATTTTTTTCAGTCACCAAAAGAACACACAACTTGCACTGCTGCTACTCCAGGGTCCAGCATGTTGTTACAAATGTGTCTCCACTAGCAATCCAGTATGTTACTGAAACTGAACTAAAAGTGGGCACATATTCCTTTCTGTTGCTTTTCCTATGTAGGAATGGTTTCCTGAATTAATTTTACTGCTGTTGCACTTACCTGAAAATACTGAAATCACAAATTTCAGTCTCCCCCAGTAACCTCAAATAGATCAGAAGGGATTCAGGTTTTCATTTTGTTTACAACTGTTTAGTCTGGATGCATGTGTTGACTGATGAGGAAGGCTAATTATCCTCCATAAAATAATCAACATACAAACTCTACATAACAATTTATATTCAACTATACCTGTGCAGTTTCAACTTTCAGTTTGTCAATATTAAGAGTGTTTCTCTGTAATCCACTGGCAACTACAGACAGGAGCTGTTTCAAAGCTTTAATGTCTTCTTGTACTTTAAGCATTGCTTTAGAGGACATTCTACTAATTTCTTCCTGAACTTGTTTTTGTTCTTTCACAAATTTCCTGGGGAGGTAAAAAGACAGGGGTGGGGAAAAAAGAAACACAATATATTGATGTGAAGTACCCAAGTGTTTACCTCTTCATAAAGTTATTTAAATAGCTGTTAAATTAATTTTTCCAAAACCAAGTACTGAACAGTAAAATTACTGTATAGCATAGTACTGTACTAACTCCTAGCATGCTAATACTGATAAAAAACAAACAAAAAAACCCCACCTCCCACCAAAACCCCTCAACTTCAAACAGCAAGTGTTTAAACATGTTCTGCTAAACCCTGACAAATTAAGATATAAAATGTTATATAAATAATATGCTCTCTCTCTCTCTCTCTCTATATATATATAAATAAATAAATAGCATCTTCGTAAAAGCAGTTACTACTCTGAACTCACAAACACAGTGACAAGCAGCCTAGGCTACAACCCACCTCCTTCCTGCCTGAGGGAAGGCTCTTTTGTGGTTCTCTGTTCCGTAAGATACCCTCATGCAATATGGACAAAAGGGTGAATATTTACTATGCATGTGCAACAGGCTTAATACCCACAGGGAGATGGATGAGACCCTAGCAGCATATTGTTGGGAATGCTCATTTGCACAATTGCATGAAAAAGTGAGACTGAAAAAAATAAAAGAACCAGACTAAAAGTTCAGCTTAGACCTATCCATCTACTCTGTTCCCAAGGTAGACGTGCCAAAAGGCCTTGGGCTAGTAAAGTATCCTCCATGAGGCCTGCAGTAGGGTTTTCTTCTCACAGAGAATCAACAGCATACAGTACTTTAGCTAATCAAATATCATAAATAAAAACCACTACTTACTGTAGATTTTCTACATCTTGACAGATTACTGGAGGTAGATTTTCATCCTTCAGTGCTTTGCTATCTCTATGAGACAAAATGAATGCTTAGATGGTGCTTTGATAATGCCAAACATTTTTGTATGACTACTAAATATCATTAAAATGTTCAAGTGAGTAATGAAACACGTTGCATGTTGCAACTGGAAATTACTTCTATTAATGCACACAGATACTATGCCAGGGTCCAAGCCAGTGGTGCAAGCACTGGACACACTTGCACAAACTATTTTTCAGACCAGATGATCAGTCTATAGCAGATGCCAGATAAGCTGTAGCTATTGCACTTAATAGAAAAATGACAGTGTGTAGAATAATGAACCAACATTACTAAATTGCCCATATTGCAGATGTTGGTTATGTACATCTATACTTTTTTTCAATATTAAATCAGTTAGAAAAGCCAAAATATTTGTTTAACTGTTTCCTAGTAAAACATGGAATGCAAAGAAAAGCTGACACTTACTCTGGTCTTGTTCCTGTTTTGTCACCTAGAAAATAAAATCTGTAGGTCAGAAAAAAGCTTTGAAAAATAAAAACAAATACAACCTTGATGAGCTTTTAGGAAAGAACTAATGACTACAATCTGCTTGATTTCTCTTGATAAGCAGAACAGACCAGGCTAGCCATAACAAAGCTTTACACTCCCATCACAGATAAGAATCTTTTCACAATGGTTCAACAGCTGAGCTGCTAATTTCTTGACACAGCGTAATGTAAAACATCACCACAAATGCATAAACAACTGCAGTTGCATAAGAAATCTGTTCCTCCAGATTTCTTCCAATAACCACAACTCACTTAGACCTGCACCCACAAACTATTGAAGTGTTTAAACTCAGCAGTGGCAGCCTCATCTCAAATACGAAGGTAAAAACGTTTGGCCACTGGACTTCTCTAAGAATTCTGCTATTGCATTAAGTCCAGTAATGGAGGAGGCTTTACAGAAGTGAAAATGTTATTGCTTACCTACCACCTGCACATTCCAAACTACACATGTGTGGATCAAGATGGCAAATGCCTCTGAGTAAGAGAACGGAGCTGAAAACCATATAATGCATAACACAGATCATGACTATTTCCAGGTCTGGCTGGGGGCAGTAACTGCATCCCATACCACAGCAGTCTGCCAGGAAGAATGCTCAATCAGAAAGCCCAAGAAATGGGCTTAATCTTCAGCTGAACGCAGTTAACATCCTGACTTCCTTCCCAGGGCCACCAAAGCAGAAAGCACCTACGAAGCTCATGCTAGCACCACAAACATTTTAAGCTGCAGAAGTCAGTGCTCCTACCAGAAGAAACTACTGTTCTTAGAAGCAATATGTACTTATATTATCTGCAGACTCTGTCACACAGTACATTAGAGAGCCTCCACTCACAACCATTCCCTATACCTTTTGCTAACAGGAAAAAAAATGTACACAACTGTGGAAAGGAAAAGTAGAAGGGATAAACCTCAGAATTTAGGACTTCTTTCTCTATTTATAACCTAAAAAATAGGCAGAAAATCAAGTATACTTTGCTTTCTCCCCCCAGACTCTTTTTTGTTGTTGCTGTACATCAGAACAATACTTAGAAGTAAAAGATACACATTTGAAATCTGATTTTGCTACTTTCTGGGCAAGTGAGCGTTACAGCTTTAATGTTTTTTAACATTTTTAGCAATATACGAGGACCTTTTAATTATGCAGGCTTTTGAAAGAAGACACCAAGTTTAAGATCTGATGCAGCTGGAGAATGCTGGTTTCAAACAATTGCAATGCACTACTTAAACATAGCTCTGTTCCACCCTCTAGTGCCAATCTGACCCAGCTCAGCAGAAACCTGCGATGGCTTCTCAGCAAACAACCCTAGGAGTCTTCACTCCCAAAAGGGTTTAGATCCTGATTTTCAAGTATGATATTAGTTTACACGTATTTTAAAATAATTAAATTTACATTGCATTTGCAAACAAGACCTTGTTTTTCTGAAGAAGCACAACATCTAACAATGAAATTAAGGGAAATGCTTTGTATCAGAGTGGTAGTCAAAGTTGACAGCTTCAATTCCACACTAACACAATCAAATACTGTCTTAGTAACTTCACTGTATTTGTAAATACAGTCTCTGCTGTAGTGCCCTGAGCATTTTTTCAACTAAAAAAAGAAGAATGCTTTAAAACAAACTTACTCTTTTTGTCTGAAGAACTACTAAAATCTATGCCACCAAGACCTTCATTGGCAGTTGTTGAAGGAGCCGCAGTTGTCCCCAGAGTCAAGCCCAAAGCATTCTGCCCAAGTCCTACAAGAAATCCAAACAGCATTTTTGCAATGAATAGCGGGAATTGAATAGTTAAAGCTGAGAATAGGATAGGGAATAGTCAAGTAGAGAGCACCTGAATAAACAGAAGGTAAAAGGTTGACTAATAAAGCATTGTTTTAGTTTATTAAGCATAAAAAGGGTAGAACTTAGGGCATTATTTTAGCTTAGGGAGCATAAACACAATGTATTTATGAGGAAGTAAAACTAGATGCAACTGGACTCAGGACCTGGCAGCAGAAGAGCAAGACCCAAGAGCATGTGCCAAACTCAAAGGTGAAAAGATCAATCTGATGAAGACCATCGGCCTTCCTCCCGACAACCCCTGGATGACCACCAGAGACCATGGGACTAATGCAAGTGGGAGGAGACGAAGGAGGAGATTATCATAATGATTTCCAAGAACTAATTGTAATAATGACAACCTATTCCTGGAAATAATGAATATGTATGAGGTTTTAATATATATAAACCAGAGAAGTGTTCTCTTCAGTGCACAAGTTTGGTGGAGCGACCCCCCTTGTGCCCAGCACTGAATAAACAAATACTTGCTGCTCAGAGATTCAAGTCTGAGTAGTTCTTTTCCAGGTTTTCTTGGCATCAGCTTCTTTTAAACTAAAAGTACACAGAAACTTGCTCACAGTTTCAGTGTCCATTTACTACATTTGGATGAAAAAAATACAGGAAATCAGAGCAGAAAACAGATTCCATGAAGTTTCATACCACTGTACACGTGTGTTTTATGCAATTTCTCCACATTCCTAGGGAGCTAATTAGCTCGTTAACTCAGGCAAAGAGCAGATTCAAGCCCACTTGATGAAGCTGAATAGCCAGAAGTCTATGATAACATGCATCCCAGGGTCCTGAGGGAACTGTCTGATGTTGTTACCAAGACACTCCCTGTGATACCTGAGAAGTCATGGTGTTCAGGTGAAGTTCCTGGTGATTGGGAAACATAGCTCCCATATTTAAGAATGGGACAAAGGAAGACTCAGAGAACTACAAACCAGTGAGCCTCACCTCCATGCCTGAAAAAAATAAATAAATCACAGAGCAGACTCTCATGGAAGCAGTGGTAAGGCACAATACAACACAAGGAGGCAATCTGAGACAGACAGCACGGCTTTACTAAAGGCAAATTGTGCTTGACCACTCTAGGGGCCTTCTGTAATGGAGTGACTGCAACAGTCATGAAGGAAAGACTCATCTTCTAGACTTCTGTAAGGCCTTTGACATGGCCCCACACAACATCCTCATTTCCAAATTGGAGACATGGATTTGAAGGGTGGACTACGCAGTGGGTAAGGAATCAGACAGATAGATGAATGAATGGACGCAGCCAGAAAGTTGTAGTCAATGTGGTCTAAGTGGAGGCTGGTGACAAGGGGTGTCCTTCAGGGCTCTGTTGAAGACTGGTGCTCTAAAGTATCTTCATCAGTAATAAAGGCAGTGAGATTGAATGCACCCTCAGCAAGTCTGCAGATGACACAAAGCCAAGCACTACAGCTGATATGACAGAAAGAAGAGGAATCCTTCTCAAGCTTGAAAAATGGACCCACAGGAACTTCATGAAGTACAGGGGGCTGCAGCTGGGTCAGGGGAAATCCCAGACTTGAGTACAGACTGGGAGAACGCACTGAGAGCAGCCCTGCAGAGGACAAATTGGGAATTCTTGTGGATGAAAAGGTGGATATGAGCCAACAGGGTGCACTTGCAGCCCCAAGAACAAACCACATCCTGGGCTGTATCACAAGAGGAGTGGCCAGCAGGTTGAGGGAGGTGATTCTCCTCCTCTACTCTGCACTCATGAGACGACATCTGGAGTGCTGCATGCAGCTCTGGGGTCTTCAGCACAAGACAGACACTGACCTGGTAGAGTGAGCCCAGAGGGCCACAAAGATGCTGAGAAAGCTGGACCACATCTCCAGTGAAGACAGGCTGAGAGAGCTGGGGCTGTTCAGCCTGGAGAAAAGCTGGCTCCAGGGAGACCTCAATGCAGCCTTCCAGTACTTCAAGGAGGCTTATCAAAAAGAGGGAGAGCGACTTTTCACACAGGCAGATAGTGACAGGACAAGTGGGAACAGCTTCAAACCAAAAGAGTAGGTTTACACTAGGTATCAGAAGAAATTCTTTACTGTGAGGGTAGTGAAGCACTGTAACAGGTTGCCCAGAAAAGCTGTGGGTGTCCCATCCCTGGAAGTGTTCCAAGTCAAGCAGGATGGGGCCCTAAACAATCTGGGTCCAGTGGGTGGCATCCCAAGCTGTGGCACTGAGGTTGCAACCAGGTGATCTTTAAGGTCCCTTCCAACCCAAACCATTCTATGACAGCACAAATATTTTTCTGTTTCATTTAACAGCAGTGTTACCAAGACTGTAACAAGCACAAAATCTTCCTCTAGAGCTGAAAAAGACAGGAAGCCATGTAATGACAATACTAACAGTGAAAGATTTCATTCAGACCAAATCCCATCAAAGTAAGGAGCTTTCAATTTCTCCATAGAGATACTTAGATATCATTGTCCTCACCCATTAATCATCAAATTCCTTGAGTTAATTATGGCAATGACAAAGATTTCCTTGCATCTTCATTTTTAAAAAAATGTTAACTATAAATTAATTTAAGAATAGGAAGAGACAATTATTTCAGATTTCGTTTTTACTGCCTGTGGATAGCAACACTTATTAACTGAAAACACTTACAAATTACACTTCTACAGTGTTAAGACTTTGTATAAACTAAATCTTACATTATGAGTTTATAAAAGCACATAGTAAATTTCAATGTTTTGAGACAAAAGGAGGAAAAAACAAATAGAACTTGCACCTGTTGCTGCTGTGCTTGTATTCTGGAAGAGTGAACCTCCTAAACCCGCTAAGGCACCTCCTAAGGAAAGGCCTGTGGAAGCAGTTGTAGTTGGAGCAGTTGTGCCACCCAAATTTAATGTAAAGCCAGTAGTTCCTGCAGAGAAAGGAAATGAACTTCATGCAGACACTGCGTTCAAATACATCCACAAGCAATCTGAAATAACTGAAAGGTCTGAACAGCATCTTTATCATAATTAATCACTATTTATCAATAAACTGAAGTGGTTTTACTGTCTGCAGATTTTTCAAACAAAGTCACAGACTTCTGAATTACATATTATTTTGATCTATAACAGCATAACACTGATTAGTCCATATTTACCATATAAAATTTTTGGCAGTCCCCTAGAACACTAGAGAATCTAAAATCTGGCACAGAACTTATTTTACAGCAAAATGGAACTAATAATTGCTACTAATTCTTATATTAAAATGCTGAAATTTTAATGTTTTATGTTTGACATTAAAATATTTACACACAAGAACATTTTCAGGGTAGTTTAAGCCAACCTCTGGAATTAAGCATCCCAGCTTTTGGTATGATCGGGAAGAACTGGGTAAAGAAAGACCACAGGCATAAAGGGACAGAGCACAATGGGCACAGACAGCTGAGCTCAAATACAGACTCCTACGGTTAAGAAAAATGTACTCCAGACTTAACATCACACACGGTGCAGTTCAGCTGAGTTAAATATGATGGCAGGTGTATGTCAGTATAAGTACTTTGGACAAATCTTTTTTCCACTACTAGTTAACCATTTTGGGCCATCTGCAAAAAGTAGACATTTTCTAACCTTTGCAGCAGCACCAGCAGGAAGCCTTCACCCTTCACTGGCGTTAACAATAGGAAAAATAATTTTACAGGATGAATCAGCTCTTGCTACACTTCTAAAGACTTAGAATTATGGACAGCATATCACGTGATATAGACAACATATAATCTATCTGTATTGGGGTACTCAGAACTAGGTAAGTCCAATGAAGCTTCTTCCAAAAGTACCACAAAACTATGTAAATAATAGAAAAACAGAATGTAGAATTGTTTTATGAATAAAGTTTTACCGTTACAAAAGCAATCAAAAAAACCCCCCCAAACTCCTAAACATTTTCTTACCTGCTGCAGGAGTTGATGTCAGAGCAGATGATAAGGACAGGCCACCCGCTGAGGTAGAAGTCACAGGTAAAGCAAATGGTGTGGCTGAGCCTGCAGGTTTGTTGAAACCTAAACTAAAGCCTGTGGTAGCTGCTGACGTGGTGGCAGGTGTGCCTAAAAGAAATCCAAACCCAATTATCACTCTTGGAACATTGTGTTTTGAGAATGAAGGCTGAATTCACCATCTTTTCTGCATTCTTCCCATTTAACCATCATGAGTGCCACAGCAAGCAAGATCACTTGCATCAAGTAAAATATCCCCACAGCACTTTCAAATAAATTTCAATGGTTTGCATTAATCGCAGAGGAATTTTTGCTCTCGAATTTCAAGGTATCCCACAGACTTTAATCATGGACTGGCAATTATATCTAGTGGCAATCTAAAGAACTGTAAAACGAAGACCTGCCACCAAGAGCATCTAGGAGATGAGACAAATATTGGTAAATGGAACTAGAAACAATACTCTTTAAAATACAAACTACAAAAAATTCTCAATTGGATGTGCATAACAAAATGAATGCACATATTCCTTCCATCTGTAAACAAGAAAAATATGTTGAGATGTTATTCCCTCAAACATTGCTCTTGAACACTTTTAAGGTAAAACAAATAAAGCTCTCACTTTCTGCTGTTTTCACCGCAAGAATATATATTACATTCTAGAATCTATACTCTGAAGTAAAGGAAGAGTATGCACAGACACAAACCACAACAGCATGCCTAAGAAACACATACTTGGTATTCTCAGTAACTGTTGTGTGTCTGGTTTGGATGATGTAATTTCATTCAGCTACTGAAAAGAATTCATGTTCATCTACATAGTATTGACTTCCATGTATCACAGAGTCTCTTCTGGGTTAGCCACTTGCTCCTCCCTTCTTCTGCCCATTTGATTTGCTTCTTTATTCAACACTATTTTTCCCCCATTTATTTATAGTACGGCTTCCTAAGTTCTTTGACTTCAGTGTGTCTTGTGGCACCACTCCCACCCCTAACATTTGTGATACTCAAGCTCAATTTCATCTCAAACCTCTGGTTTTGAAAAATAGTCACCACAGATGCATCAGAGAAACACAAAATATTCTCAAAGTCAGTTCTCGGTTCAACCCTCCTCATTACTCTAGCTCTCATATATGACCACTAGATCTCCACATTACGAGAAAGATCTATCTCTTGGGGTTCTTTATGTCTGTGCAACATTAAAATCCAAACCAGGTCCTTACCTAGCGCCAGTCCTGTTGCCATAGTTGTTGCTGTTCCTGCTTTAAGAATGAGAACATAGTAAGAGCAGTAATTGAAGACCACAGAGAAGTTACAACAGTAAAATACATAAAACAAAACACTGAAGTAATACAACATTATGAGACAATATGTAGACTATTACACAAGCTTTTTTCTGCAGCGTGTTGAAAATAACACATTAACATAGAAAACAGTATGTGTAAACACCAGCAGCACAAATCAAAGCATAACTGACTTCAAAAAAACATTTTTCCTTATAAAAAGCTGCTAACAGTGAAGCTGATGTTAGAGCAGCAGTACTGCAAACTGTCTAAAACTTGATATAAATGAAGGTAAAAAATATGGAAACTAGTAATTCTATCAATTATTTCTTTCAGACATATGGTAGTACATAAAATCAGCATGTAAACCAGCAGATTTACAGAATAATGAAGAGGATTAGAGAGTCTAAATTCTTTGCAAAACACTATGTCTTGGTTTAGGGTTTCTGCCCCACTGGTAATTTAAGATTAAGCTGAACAGAGTGTTATGTCATCTCATATTTTAAAAACCATCTGACTAGAAGATCAAAAGAATCATCAGGAGACAAAATTACCCCAATGTAGCTGACCACATTGGATTGTACACTTTCAGTCTACTGTTGAATCTACTTCTACTAGATTGGTTCTTAGAACTTTCCCCATCCACTCCTATAAGCATAGAAGAAAAGACTATTTTGTCTAGCAATATTGGAACCAAAGTAAAATTCATTAAGTTATGTCTGCTTGATGGCTGAAAAAAAATACCTCCAGTGAGAAAAGCTTTATTCTTTTGTGCTCAGTTACTCCTAAAAGAAACTCTCGTTCATAGGCTGAATTAGAGACCTAAGGAAATACTCAATTTCTTCGTGCATATTGCTAACATTAAAACCCCCCAAACGACAAAACCAAAAATATTTACTACTGTAGGATTAAAAATACTGCATTACAATTGCTAACAATCTCAATGTTCTAAAATATTTTTAGATCAAAATACACCTCAATCTTAAATCAATTTTCAGCATCCTGGATGAAGGGTTAGATTTCTAGAAAACATCAGGATTCACATTACAGAACAATTTACACATAGCCCAGGCAGTTTTCTGGTAATCGCATTTGTGTTTCTGCAGCATTAGTACTGCCTCATTCTCAATGAATGATCTTTTAAACTGCTCAATGAAGTCATTTCACAAAACTATGTAAGCAATATTCTGAGCTACATAACTACTGTAAAATAGTAAACATGTATGATGACTCAGTTTTTTGTACATAGAATTTATTTCTTCACTGTTGAATCAAATTTCTGCTGCACAAGAATTTTCTACCTGTACTGGTGCCTCCTAGCGTAAAGCCAGTGGTTGATTTTGATCCAAAAAGTCCAGTCCCAAAGCCCACTGAAGGAGCTGATGTAGTTGCTGTAGCAGTGGAAGAGCCCAGAGTTCCAAAATTAAGTCCTCCTGTTGAGCTATTACAAAACAAGACTATTAGCAATAATTGTATTTCAAAATTATTTTAAAAAAAAAAACATCACCACCCCTTATTTCAATTTCTGTCCGATGCCATCAGTCACTTTCCCAAAACACACAACACAGCTAGGCAAGACAAGAGTCCGAGAGTCCAAGCTCGCTGCCCCTGAGCAGAAGGAAGAAGCCTATCTCCTTCCTTCCTTCCACAGCTCTAACTCCCATTGTTCCCCTGACAGTAACTCCAGCATTTGTTCAAATCCTGGCTGAGCTGATAGAACTTCCTAGACCAGTGGCAAATTTGAACTTTTCTCTGTTAGATCATTCCATTAGTTCTACCTAGTTATTGCCCCCATGCTACCAAAATGGGAAAGCAAATGTTAGAGGAAGCAGAAAGATATTACAAATCTGTAACATCTTTTCAAAGCAGGTTACAAGTCCACCTCTGACCTGAAATGTCAACCAATGTGACTACTTCATTCTTAAACGCTAAGCAGAGACACAGAATCATTCACATCAACAGCACAACTTCGCCCTATCTAACACTCAAATACACTGAAGCATGAATTGAATTTCTAACCAAAATGCTCCCCTTTCACACAGTGCCAACCGTGCAGGACCCAAGCCCACACACTTTCTTTTCTGACTACTTCTCAGAAAGTTACAGAAATAAATTTCCAGAGCTATTTTCACAGATGAAGGGGAAGAATGAGGACAGAAAGAATCAGAGAAGTCATCACTATGAAAATTAAGCCTTTTTTAATTTCTTTGGGAAATGACACATTTTAGAGGTTTCATGGCAAATGGAGAACAAACTTTACATTTAACACAGAACCCAAGAATAAAATGATCATGATTGCCTACAGTCGCTGAAATTACAGGTACCAGCAGCCAGAAGAGCCCACAATTTTGAAAATTTTGTTCTTAAATTGACAAAAGATCAGGTGAATAACTTATTTCTAGTAACTTCTCAGTCCCACTTGTGAGCCTTTTTAGGAAAAGGTAAGTTCCTTCTAACAAACACATTTTGCAGAAATTTAACAGTAGCACTGAAACAAAATGCAATTTAGACATCAGGGTAACAATTGTCAAGTGTTTTATGTTTAAGGTGGTTAGTATTCTCTCATCATTCCCTTATCTCCTCTCTATTTTTGTATGAAGGCAGCTCCTAGCAGGACGAGTTAAAGACAAAAGTAAATCCTTACAAAATAAATTTTTCAAAAGGCTATAATTAGCTCCTGCATTACAATTTTCCAAACTATCTACAGAACTGATAACAGCAAGCCCAGCAAAAGTTGGCTCTAAGTTAAAAATCTCAATGTGAGTTATTCTTAAAGTAATTCAGGAACCAGAGTGGCCAAGAAGTTTAGAAGGAGACAGACCCACTAACTGTCCCACAGGATTCAAAGCATTACAGCTTTCTTTACTTGAAAATTTCAATGTACCAAACTGCAGCACCATGACCTAACGGCATGTAAACAAACATACAACATGGTGCTCCTCCCAGTAGGCAATAATTGATGTTTCTCATCTTTTTCCAGTATAAAGATGACTCTTTTGTGAAAAGTTTTCTTGTTTTGGCATTCCAGTTCCAGAAAGTTAGGGTACAAACTATGCAATTCAGTACTATAGGAAGACCAAAAATACCCCAAACAAAACCAACTCAAATAAAACCAAGTAGCATTTTGGTTGTATTTTATTTTTGTGAGGTTTTGCTTGTTTGTTGTTGGGTTTTTTTAAGATAGAAAGAAACAAAAATGTAGGAAACAAAGCCATGGCAGTGCTCTTGCCAGCAGGAGAAAGCATGGGCCAGAAAGAATAACTACTCCCCACAAATGGAAAGAAGAAGAGCTCAGGTCACTGAAGTCAGGTCTTAACTCTAATTTTAGAACTAGAACAAAGCATTTGCACCTGGCTAAAATATACTACAGAGAACACTGATTAAGAAGGAGTGCAAGTACCTCAACAGCTACTGGTGCAAAGCAGGAATTAGATAGGTTGGCATGTCACAGAGGCTTTGGACCACCAGAATATAATCTCCAACTGGTCACACTGATACATAACATTTATGTTTGGACTAGACAATAAAGCCCCTTTTCTCCCAACACCTGGAAACATCATCTCAGACCCAGCTCAGAAGAACAGCTTCTTTTTACAGTCTCAGACATGTTCTCAAGCAAACCATCTCGGAGGGATGCTTGAGAAAGCAGTAAGAAGGCCTCTTCCTCTGTGACACTCCTGGATCAACAGCCCTGAAGACTGGTCCTGCTTGTAAGAATAAACAAATGAATGAAAATACAGAGTACCAAACTGATATTAATTAGCACCTATTAAACTTTCTCAAGAAATAAAAAAGCCACCAAGAACAGCAAAAAAATAAAACCCATCACATAGAAATATTTAAGTTCAACAGGCAGTTTTAACAAGAGAACATCAACAAGAGAGTTTCCCTTGTTTCAGTATATTTAGAAGAATTTTTTTGAATAAACAAGTATTATTTTAACTTGCTCATTTCAGTTACAGTAAACCTGCATTAAAAAGGCATGAACCAAAAGAACTTCAATCCTGTACCAACTCCACATAAGCTTTACTGTGGGGATTAAAAAAACCCAAAACCAAACAACAAAAAAAGCCACCCCCCACCCCCCCAAAAACCAAACACAGGTAATACAAGAATGTCATCGGCCATGACCACAAAATTTACAGTATTACAAGAAACTCAGAAAACTTGTTCCCTCTCATATGGGCTTCCAAAAACTTATACCGCCATTTAATCCAGAGATTAAATGGGTCTCTTTCAGGTCCAGATGTTCTGCTCCCTTCCCCTCACAATGCCAGTTCCTGGCATTTCTGACAGTTAAGTATTTTCAAATATATGCACTTCAGGTGACATTCCCTTTAGTAGTTCATGTTGTCTATTTAGTTTACACTACAACAATCGATTCTGCCTGATCAGAATTGGGAAAGACTTTGACACAAAGCCCCATGACAGCCCAACGGAGGCACAGTAACAAGCAGAATAAACAGTCTCCACTAGTACAGCTGTGTGCAAGGAAAGAGAAAAGCAGGAAAAAAACCCCAGCAATCACAAGGACCTACCTGTTATTCTCAGAAACCTAACTCATAGCACTGGTAGTCCAGAGCCTGCTGTATGCCACATATACATCAGAGTTCCCCTTTGACTCCAAGACACTATACACCACATGCAAGGTTATTTGTGTCAAAAAAGCATAAGGTTAAACTCAATTTTGAAAAAAATACAGAATAATAGTATGTTAAGGGGTTGAAATGGATCTTATAGAACACCTAGTCCCAACCCCCCCTGCCATGGGCAGGGACACTTCCCACCAGAACAAGTTGCTCAAGGCATTATTCAACCCGGTTTTGAACACTGCCAGGGTTGGGGCAGCCACTACCTCCCTGGGCAACCTGTGCCAGTGTCTCACCACCCTCACAGGAAAAAGTTTCTTCCTAATCTCTAACCTAAATTTTCCCTCTTTCGGTGTATACCCATTACTCCTTGCCCTATCGCTGTATACATGGAATTCACGTTTGCACGTTAAACATTTGCACACCAGCGAGCTCCACGCTCACGAGCTCTGGCTGAGCGCCGAGCCCCGGACACGCATCTGACTCACAGCCTGCGCCAGAACGGCAGAGCCAACCGTAAAGGGAAACGCCCGACCCCGCCAAAGCCAAAATCAAGGCACAGCGAAGAGAACCTCCCTTCGCTGTGAGCTGCTGCACAGATCGCTGCCTGACGGCGCGGCCCGGGAGCAGGCGCGG
>NW_008687818.1:0-83417 GCF_000695815.1 Acanthisitta chloris
CCCGCTGCGGTAGCTCCCGCCCGCTTCGTGCTCCGAATGGGAATGGGATGCTCAGAAGCCTAGCTGACCTCTTGGCTTGTAGCTGGAAGCATCAGGCGTTTCAGGAGAGAAAACTGCGGAGTTTGCTTAGGAATCGCTCGGAATTGGAAAGTGTCGCAGCTGGACCGGTAACTGGAAGGATGAGGGTTTGCTGAGCTCAGCCTGGTGGTAGAGAAGACCCTGAGAAGCTGATAAGTCTTTTCAGTGCTGGCGCTGGGATTCTGTAGTAATCCTGGCACTCCCGTGACCTCTGCCTTTTCCTTCTCTGTTGTGGTGATTTCCTTTTGTATTGCTGAAACAAAAGAAAATGGGTCCTTGTGTTACAAGAAGACCCTTTCAAGGCGACTCTTTTAAGGGAATGTAACTTTGATGGGACGGGAAAACTACTTTTCAGGAGCAAAAACAGGGTTCCTTTTGGTTTGCAGTTAGGCAAAAATGTCTAGTAGCTTCGTCATCAGTGTCATGGGTACTTCAGTAGTATTTGTGGTACTGTTTTACTGTTTTACTGTTTTATGAATTTCTCTGACTCAGGCCATCAGGCATTGCTACAGAGATAGGCCAGCATTGTTCACCAAGCTGAAGTGTTCTTTTGTTACAGGAAAAAGTTTAGTATCAGGATTGTTCTGAGTCCTTTGTTCTAGGACTGAAGCAAAATCTAAGTTGAGGCTCTCATGAGTTTGGGTGAACTCAGACTCTGATTCCCAAATTGAGGTTCCTTCAGTAATTTTGTGTGTGGCTTTTCTGCATGTGTTTTTTTCCCTTAGGAATTTTGCAGTTCTGCTCTCACTTGTATGAAATTGTTTACTGCAGCATTGATGCTGTGGCTTTTTTCTGCTTGCAAAATCTGTTCCCCACCCATGAACACTTCCACTTCCTGAATGATGTAGAGGGTTTGTAATGCCTGTGACCAGCACTTGTGCTCCCAGCAAGCAGGAAGTTTGGCCAGATGTTTCTTCTGGCTTTATGTGTGAGAAAACAAGTAAGGTGCAGACAGTGTGTGCTTGTTACAGACTGTGATTTTTCTCTCCTCGTTTTCTCCACCTTTGCCAATGTTTAACAAAGCATCGCTAAAACCTTCTTCACCCCCTTGCCCTGCAACATTTTGTAGCAAGCCTGGACAGCAATTAATTGCTCTTTAAACCTCTTGCATGTTGTCTCCAAACCGCTATAAATCAAGGGGAGAAGGCATCAGGGAGAAAACAAAGTGTTACAGCCTTACCCTTTCTACAGGCAATTTAGAGCGACTTATATGGGTTTTTTTTGTATTCTTTTTTGACAAATTAAAACCCCAAAACTTTAATACTTTGTCTAAAACTTGGAACTTTACTTTTCAGTTTAAGTTTTTATTTTGCATCTTGGGTTAGTTTGAAAATCCCTGTGAGCGAAGATGTAGTGCAGGTGTACAGGGAAACTAATAGGTCTTCCTTGTGTGTTGCAGGCAAAAAACATGTGCCTGTGGCACTGGACAGTAGCCACATCTCTGGAATAAGTACAGGTCCACGATCCTTCCATGTATTTGCAGTTTAACAATTAATTATAGGTACTATTTAGTAATGGTAGCCATGAGACTGTACTGGATGACATCCTCACTGGGTCCATAATCTTATGTTTACAAAGACATACCTAGAAACCAAAGGGCACAGCACCTTTATTTCTCTGTGTGAATGTTAACAAGATTCTTACGGTTCAGTTATGGAAAGTTCTCTATGTGCCCTTACAATCTCAAAAAATGCCAGTTGGTACAGTCTCGTTCTTCCAAAGTGCAGTGTAAAAACACAAGTAAGAGCCAGCTATGAGTATATTCAAGCTTGTGAGGCTGATGGGAGCTCTGTCTTTTGGTTACAAAGGGTTTTTTCGGAGCAAGATGTCTTGCACTCCATCTTTATCCTGTCTGACGTATTTTTGTTGACTGTCTGAACACAGATATGGGATATATTATGACACTTGTGTCATAAAAAATCCTCTTAGGAGACTTCTGAAATATATTTTCATTTGTGTAGCCAAATCAGGCACACCCTCACTGGAATCTCAGTTCTTGAAGAAATACAGAAACTTCCTGTTGTTTCAGTGGTGTGGGGTAACCATATGAAGGAAACTGGCTGCTCTCTGGAGTGGTTTGGCTGCAGTAGTGATGCTGGTCCTTCTTGGTTTCTCACTGCACCTGCATCATTTCCTTGTGTCTGAGTCTCCCTCTCTGTCCCTCATCTGTGAAAGAGAAAATTTTTTTCTTCACAAGTGCTGCAGGGATTGGTGTGTATGTACACAGTGCCTTGAGCATAAGAACATGCTTATTAACATCAAAGGCACTTTCAGTTCACTTAAAAATAACAGAGTAGACGTGTCATACATAAACTATCCTAGGTCAAGAATGTTGATTATGCTTGGTAGTGATTTTCTTTTTAATGGGTAAGGGTACTATCTAGAAAATCACTCCTCCTTACTCACCCTCCTTTTCCTCTCTTTTTTTTTCCCCTGTGCATACTTCTGTAAATACGTACAGAGACCAGCAGCCTTGAGACTTCATTCTGGAAATGTTTCAATACATCACACAGTGGTTTTATTTATTAGAAGTAAGACATGTAGCTTTGTCTAATGAACAGTTTGTGTCAAATGAAAACTAAAGCTTAGTAACTTTTCCTCTCACCTGCCAGCTTCCTTTCTAAATAATGGTGTAATTTCTGCGAGTGTGTAGCTGATGCTGTGAATTGAAGTATGTGGGCACAGCCCACCTAGCTGTGACGCAGCTTCCTCTTTACTCAATTATCTGATGATTGCCTGGGCTGTGAAGAGGGCTTGTGATTTGTGGCATTGCTTGGGCGTGTAGGAATTGGGCTGTAGATTGCCAGACTACTTTGAGTGCTTGATACTCTTGTCTGTAGTAGAGGTAAGAGCTACTTTGGTTTGTCTCAGTAGTTACTAGATAGATGGATGTTAATCCTCTTTACACCAGGTGATTTTTTGGAGTGGAAAGTCTTGACACAGTTATGAATAATTTTTTTCCATTGAGTTCAACAGATGTGTAGGGGATGCACATTTCCTTTAGCTATGACATTGTGCTCAGAGGTCTGCTCCAGCATTTTATGGGTATCATAAATCAGAATAGAAGGCAGGGCTGACATCTAAGATATCCTTGAAGGCTTTGACTATCTTTTCTTTATTGTTCCATCAGGATTACCTCTAGGAAATGTTTTGCTCAGCAGAACTGGAGCTGAAATTTGGTAGAACCATGTTTCTTCAGTCACTGGATTTCAGTAGCAGTTTTTTGACAAATGCCATTGTCATGTACTGTTCAATTCCAGCTTTATTTGCTGTTCTTGATCTAATATGGTTTCTATTAAACTGATAACGTCAGTGTGGAATCTTTGCCTCACCCAGGGTTGGACATGGGCAGATTATGCAGAGCATTAGGTTTGATGTTTCTCCATTGTCAAGACTAACTCTCATAAAATGATACTTGCTACTGACCAGTTTATTACAATGCATCATACACATCATAGGGCATTTATTTAATTTAAGCTACTTCAGTCTTCAAGTGGGAGTGACCAATTTCAGGTTCTTGACTGCCCCGTGGCTCTTGCATGTGTCATTGCCATTTGGGACTGTGTCCAGGGACAGGGTTTGTGCTGGCACAGGGACAGCTGGATGGTCTGGATTGCACACTGGGTTGCTGCAATGTCTGCATACCTAACCCAGCCAGGTGGTGTTCTGCTAAATCCTCTGTGGAGCTTTTGTCCTCACTTCCCTGGGAATTTCAAGAGCTCCCTTCTCCCATGGCTCTCTGAGGAATCCAGATAGATTGTAGCTCTAAGCCATACATGGATTGTGATATTTCAAATTTAAAGTTGGATAGCTTTATCTGTGTTGACCTAGGGAGAACTTTTTCCTGTGTCCAGCAGTTATGTCTGTAAAAAGCTGATGTGTTCCTGGAAATTTTAACACAGGAAATCAGTATTTTGATTACCTTATCTGTGTTTATTTGAAGTTTCTCTTTAATTTCATGGTAAGTGTCTTTAGGGTTGTTGAATTGCAGTGTCTTTGGAGCTGAAGTTGTGCCTGAGATATCTTCATTCCCTTTTGTTCTCTGTGCATTGGCACAGCAGCAGCTCAAGTTTGGTTTTTGGTGCTTTGTGCTGTGTAGTCAGAGGGTGTAGAAGGTGCTCACTGCTGGGCGTGTGGTGTAAGCATGCAGCAGCTTTGGGAGAACTGTGGAAAGGGACCCAGTGACTCAGGAATTCTTTCACATTTATGGTCTATCCAAGAGAGACCTGTCAAGGCTGGTCTGTTTGGCCTCCAGGTGAACAGTGACTGTGGGAGGAGGGGTGTGCTGTTCTGCAGCAACAGGGACTGAGGTAGCTCACTGCCTTAGTTCTTAGGCTGGATCCTTTAATTTTCCAGGAGGGAAAAATGAAACAGGAGTTTTAAACTTTGAGGACTCATCATGGATGACTCAGAAGGACATCACTTCAGCTCAGTGGAAGAGGAAACCAGATACTGGAAAGAGTTGGCTATGAAATACAAGCTGTGGTAAGGCAGTGGCTTCATTCCTCCAAGTCATTGTGGATAAGAGGCATAACACTGTGTTTAGACCTTTCTTTGCTGCTTGTTTAGCTTGCTGGAGGGTTGTTTCAATAGAATTGTTTAACAATATAAGAATACATTTCCTTTCATCTTCCTGTATTTCACTTTTTATTGCTAATCAATAATGGATTCATATTTCCAAATAAATAATTGAATTGAATAACAGATTAAATATGCAGATGGCAATAAAGAGTCTGCAAGCTAAAGAGATACCATATGTCTTCAACACCTATAATGTGAAGACTTTGGGATTTTTCTGTTTATTTGGGCTTTTTCTATTTGTGTACCCATTAGCTGTGGGGTGGCTTTCTATGCTAGATGGGGAAACATTTGCATATATATTCTCTTTCCTGTTGGATATGTATGTTGAAGAAGAGCCTTCTATAGTAAAAGGCAGGATTTTATTTTAACTTGAGTGTACAAGAGAGATTTTTCTCTTTGCTCATTATGATGAGCTCTGTTGTTGGAATTGCTCTCTAGTGCTGAGAATACACAGGAGGAATTGCGTGAGTTCCAAGAAGGGAGTCGAGAGTATGAAGCTGAACTGGAGACTCAGCTGCAGCAAACAGAGTCCAGAAACAGAGACCTTCTGTCAGAAAACAATCGTCTGCGCATGGAGCTGGAGTCAGTCAAGGTGAGTGGATGATGCATGTAGTATGTGCACATCCTAAGTGCAAGGGTGAATGGGACAGGCATGTGCAGAGCCAGCTTGCCTTGTGCTGTTACCTTCAGCATTACAAAGGAATTGAGCAGAAAACTGCAGAGAGGAAAGTCTTGAAAAATTAAGAAATACCAATCTGTTGTCTGCTTTGAGGGTTCTGGATCCCTTGGTAATGTTCCTGAACCCCTGTCCACAGGTTGTGGCTATGTGTCAGGATAGATTTCAGGTGGGAGAAAACTGTTCACCATAGAGTGGAGACTAAACATGAACATAACAGAACTGCTGTTCTGTTCCTTCTGTCTATTTAGTGCTTTTGTTCACAGCTTTCTTGCTGTCTGCATTATGCAGACACAGATAATATTGCAGAACAGTCGATATAGGAACATTGCAGCTGTGTTCTTGCATTATGTAAGAAATCTCAGTAATTTTAAACCCTTTTTATATAGTTGTGTATTTATTATCTGGTAGTACATAGAGCTGTGTGGGTAACTCATAGAACTGAAAGTCATAAACCAGTTTTGTTGCTGAATCTGTCTGTACTTGGGGAAAAATAATTTATCCTCTTTACACATCCTTCTGTAAAACTAAGAATCAGCAGCAAGCATTAACTTCCAGAACTATAAAGCATAAGGGATTTTGAGATGGAGCTTCTTAGCACAGTGACTTAAGAAACAGCGAAGCTATCTAGAATATGAAGAGTGATGAGTGCCTCATTTCAGTCTTATCAAAGATGCTGCTAGTCCACTGTGCAGGTTGACAGGTTGAGGATATACTGTTAAGTTTTCTTATATTGGGGAAAAAAACTGTCACTGAAATTGATGTGCCTTTTCCAAGTTTGATTTTGCTGGCCTTTCACTTACAGGTGACTTACAGTCACCCAGGAAATAGTATGCTGTGTTTTGTAGGTCTAGGTCAATCTCTCTGGGAGCAGAGATTAATGTAATTACACTTCTTCTACTCAATTGGATGCAATAATGAGCTAATGGGAGTGAAGGTATTTGTATAAGTGATTAATCACTGGATGGATCCAGGTTTGCAATGCCTTTTGTTTAAACTCTTGTCCAATTACTCTCTTAAGGAAATGCTCTTTTGATCCAGGCAGATGTCCTGTCCCTCTAGCATCACCTTAGCAATTCCCCCTTCCTCCCTGCTTTTCGATAGCAAGATCTCCAAGGCTTGTTTCATTGTATTTGTTGTATTGCATTGATCTTTGTTCTTACTGCCTTAGCAGTATGAAATGCTGTCCATGTTGTATGGAGAATACTCTGCTATTCCATGTAGCCCCATAAACTAATTTGTTTGGGGAGAAGACAAACTTTTGATAAAAACAAAACCTATAGTTCATGTAATTGAGGAGTGTGTGGACTTTTTTCTTCCTCTGGAGTAGGTGGGATGAGAAGGGACAATGGACCAGCCAAAGCAGTTAAGACTGAAAATAGTAGGAAACAACATAGAACCTCAAAAAGTGGAAAGGTTTCCATATTTTTAAAAATATTAAATTATTTTCACAGTAGGTAACTTTCTTAAAATATATTCTGTTTGAAACAAACCTTTTAACAATTGGCTATTCATGCAGCCTGAAAACTGCAGTAACAGCCTGCAGTGAAGGAACAGAGCCACTATTGAGGGCCAGATCAGCTGATAGTTTATTACAATTGGCTAAAAACAAAGACTCAGACCTTGCAGATCTGGTCTTTTATCTGAATCAATTCAAGAGCAAAGCATTAATCTTGTGAAGCTATTGAGCAGCAGTGTTAACTGAGCCCATCAAGGGTTGGTGTCTGCATCTAGGTCAACACTAGTGAACTTTGCCAGGCCCACACAGCTTGTGGCTTTGAGCTTACCAGCCCAGTGTGTGTGCTTGCTTCCCCCTCAGAAACCAGAGTTCACACTACCTAAAAACTGAGGGAAATAATGCTTTGGAGGGTTTGTTTATGGAGTCCTGAAAACTAGTTGAAAATAGTCTGCCTCTTAGAGCTTGGAGACTCTTAACTGTGCTTCAGAGATCCAGAATTATAGCAGTGTCACCACACTGTAATCAAGTTTCTTAATTCAGAGTGGATATCACTTTCCCTCCTCCTTGTCTATGCATTTCACATGCTAAAACAGCTGTCTTCAAATTGTTGGTCACACTAGACTACATGTCATTGTTTTCAAATTCCAGTGCATGGATTCTTTGGAGTGACTTCAAGTGCGTTGTACTTAAATTCCAGATGGAAAGCACTTGAGGAGTGCTGCTTATACAGGACTCTTGGAGTTTAAAAAAAATCTCTGGCATGTTGTAGTGGTCTGATAGTAAGACAGTGGAACGTAAAGTGGTGTAATGGGCAATGTGCTGTGAAGCTTTCCCTGTCACATGCTGTGGAACTAACTCCACATAGAGTAGCAGAAGCAGAAGAGAGATGTGATGTAGAAGCTAAGCTTTCCTCCCTGCCTATGCTTCTCTTAAATGTTCCCTTATATACCTGCTGTAAAGGGAGGAGTTTGGTTTAGGTTCACATCCGAAGCATAACTGCACCTGAAATATTTTGTGATCTGCTTTGGGCTAATAAAACACAGAGGCAGTGCAGAATCTTGCTAATTCCACAGCAGCACGTGACAGTATCACACTTGGATTTTTTTTTCATGTTATTTTGGCTCCAAAATACTACTTGAGTTCATATTAGAGTTGAAAATAAGTGGTTTCTCTTGCATCCAGCTTTGTGTTTTCCTAAAGCTCTTGGGGCTCAGAAACTATGCTGAGTTGCACTGTCTGGGAGAGGCAAGAACTGGCCCTGTGCTGTGAGGGCTGGGAACTGTTCCCCAGCACCACTGTTTGATAAGGAGTGACAGGAAGAGTTCTTGTCTGCTGGCAGCCCAGAAGTATGTGAGCAATTGGCTTTGTTGGCATTTTACCATATGTAAAGTGATGTTTCTCAAAAAGCTTCGTCACACCTGCCTCTGCCTTTAAAGGGGTTCAGACAATGCCACAGAAAGAGAACGTGTGTTTCTAAGTCTCTGATATGCTCTTTGATTTGATCTTGATTAGGAAAAGATTGAAATGCAACATTCAGAAGGCTACAGACAAATCTCTGCCCTGGAAGATGACTTGGCACAGACAAGAGCTATTAAAGATCAGCTTCAGAAATACATTCGAGAACTCGAGCAAGAAAATGATGACTTGGAAAGAGCAAAAAGGTGACCCACTTTCTGTGTTTTCTTTTTCCACCTCTTCTTTGTCCTGTGAGTGTGGTGTCACTGAGCTGTTTGTGATACTCTGCTCATTAGCATTGCCATTCCAAACTAGTCACTGAAATGATGATAGTGATGAAGAGGTTCGAGGCAGATGGGCAATGTGATAAATTTATTTCCCCTTCCATTTCCCTCACTCTTTTGCATCTTACAAACTAAAATAAAAAATAATACTAAAACAAAGCAAACCAAACAAAAATGCGTCAGTACCCGTTTTCTTGTGAGAAAGGGGATCCTCTGTGTGCTTGAAGGATCTGGTAGTGACATCTTGTGCACTCTTTTTTTCAGAGCCACTATAATGTCTCTGGAGGATTTTGAACAGCGTTTAAACCAGGCTATTGAAAGAAATGCTTTTCTGGAGAGTGAGTTGGATGAGAAGGAAAACCTTCTGGAGTCTGTGCAGCGCCTGAAAGATGAAGCTAGAGGTTAGACAGAAATTACTTGTATCTTTCCCTTTCTCCCCTCCTGGCCTGTATGTGTTCAGTCCTCTCCATATATCTTAGAGCTTGGCTTTGAAGTTTGCGTCTTTACAATCTGATGTCTGAAATGCAGAAGTGAGTAAAGAAACTTAAGATGATTCTGTCCTTCCCACTCCTTGAACTTCTCACCTTGTTCCAGAGCAGCTCACAGAAGCAAAAGTCTGTTCCAGCCTCCTAATCTGGTGTCATGCTTCAGGGCCTTAGGGATTTAAGAAGAGCCAGTCCAACCTGGGGCATGTCCTGGCCTGGCTTCCTGTAACACATGAAGCTCAGCTTTAATACCCATTAACTTCACTCTTTAAGAAACAGTAATAGGGATGTAAAACAGGAGAGCTGTGACTGACTTCTGGTTACCTTTGAACAGCCTCATGCACTGGCTTCTTGCTGTGTGTCAGTAAGGCTGGGTGAGCAAAGGGAGACCATGGGACTGGGTAGTCATCTATTTTCAGGTCTCAGATTCTGCCCTTGAGTGGTATCCAAAATCTACAGCCAGGCTGTGGGACAGAAGTGCTCTATCCCTTGGCTAGATAATGGTGTGACTTCCACCTGGCCTCAGCTCTGGTTTTCTTCATGTGGAAACCAGGATGGAAAAGGGTACAGTAGGTAGGATCTCAGTCTTGCAGGGAGCTGGTATGTAGCTAAGGTGTGCCAAGTTGCCTAGACTTGATGTGACTCTGTGTACCAGCCTATAACATTTGGAAAGGAGTTAATTCCCTGTCTCAAGGGAACCCTTATGGAAGGGTATGAAAATTAAAGCCAGAAAATAGCAACAGAACTAGTACTACAAAAACATCTTGAACAGTCCTAGAAAGGCCCTAGAAGATAAACCTGGAATAATCTTTACAAGGATAAGTGACTTCACCTTCACAAGGGGAGAACGTTTTTGAGCAAAACATTCTCACCTGTTTTTATCTTGGTGGATACATACTCCAAAGGTTTGCTTCATGTTGCTTCCTTCCTAGATTTACGACAAGAGCTTGCAGTGCAGCAGAAACAGGAGAAACCCAAAACACCGATGCGAACTCCCCTGGAAGCAGAAAGAACAGACACTGCAGTCCAGGCATCCTTGTCTGTGCCTTCAACCCCCTCAGTGCGTCGGACTCCCATCAGCGTACCCACCCCTGCAACATTTAGGAGAGGTGACTGAAGGGAACCAGCACAGAAATACTGTCTTGTTTTTACTATAGTTTGTGGCTAAAGGTGGAATGAAAAGAAGGGAACAGACTTGAGAGTTTCAGTTAAATACACCTAAGTCCAGTCACCATAGTCTCCATATTCATGGACTGGGGTTTTTGGAGTTCATTCATAGGCTGTTTGTTGCCTGGTCTCCATATTCCTGGACGGGGGTTTTTGGAGTTCATTCATAGGCTGTTTGTTGCCTTCAGCTGTCCAGAATAATTGTGAGGGTTAAGGTGAGCTGTTGGGACTTTACTGTTAGTTCACAACTGTCCCAGAGATGTTGGTCTAATTTAGGGGAAAGGTTTTAAAAACCTGAGTTATCTTTTATGTCACACTCATGTTACTTGAACTGTCTTCTCTGTGAGAGTAGGTGCTCTTTGAGCGAGGCTTTTTTTTAACTCTGGAACAGCAGAACACTGACAGTCTGGGAGGACACACCCCTCTGGTCCCTCTGCAGCAGCAGAGTTGCAGAGTAGGCTGGTAGAACAGATCTCTAGAAACCCAAGCTACAGCATGTCTGAAGACTTTAGCTGTAACTTGAGCTGTCTGAGGGAGGTAGTGCTTCATATTGCTAATGGATGTGAAAGAACTGGAGGTGAGAGATGAAAAGGATATTGATGTTTCCTCTGCTCTGTATATCAGGTTGTTGTCTGACTTCCAGGGGCGAAGGTTTTCTGGTTTAGTTTGATGACTAACACATCCTACTTTAACCTGCCCTGCAGGTCTGGAGGACAGTTATGGTGCAACCCCTCTCACACCTGCTGCAAGAATATCTGCACTTAATATTGTGGGAGACCTGCTGCGAAAAGTGGGGGTGAGTGCCTGCCTGCTAGCTAATGCTCTTGGAAGGCTAGAGCTGTCAGAACCTGCAGCCAGCACTTTGTGCTCAGGGGAGACTGAAAAGAACATCTTGCCCCCAAGTTAGTTAAGTATGGCCTTGAAATTGGTCTGGACTTCACACATTTCTGACTGGCCCCCAAATAAAGATGAACCCTGCTCTGCTTTGCTAAGATCGAATCCAGATAGGGATAAGATCTTCCTCTGCAAATTTCTAAAGTGCATATGCAGAAAGAATAAATCAGCATGAATAAATTAAGAAGGGATCTGAAAGGCAGAGAAGAAAGCAGGTTGGTACCTGCTGTCCAGAGACTTGTTATGAAATTTGACTTAAGAGTCCAGCAGTCTGTTGAGCAAGGCCTAATGTCTTGTTAAGCTGTAGTTTGATATTTAAGGCAATGTTGATGCTGGAAAAGTTATCCCATGACTTGTTTTCTTCTTTATGCCTTGGTGCTGTGTTGGTACAGGCATTTGTATGACTCTTTGATGGGCTGAGCTGAAGAACTCATGGATATGAAAAGTAGCTTGCAGTAAAGCTGGAGTGATCTAGGGTGGGAGCATATGGTGGAACACAGGACACCTGTAGCTCGATTCCCTCTGCTGTACCACCTAATACATACAACCTAATGCATGTCTAGGGAAGCAGATAGCTGAAATGAACACTTAATCTAGAAAGTGATGCCTGTAAGAAAGATGTCAAAGTCTCTCTGAGGAAGCTGAAGATTTTGTGTTCCCGCTGGCGACCAGCATCAACTCCCTGTGGAAACAGATTCAGCTTTAGAGAAATGACTGTCTTCATTTCCTGAGAAATTGGGGACTCAAGTGACACTGGGGTCTAGCAGGTTCCTCTACTAGACAGCTCATTATAAAAGAAAGATAAAAACAACCCCACACACACTTAATGCAATTTTGGTGTGCCACAGTGCCATCTTCTGAAAAAGAAGGGTGAATCTGACACTTGTCTCATCTATGTTTACTTTAGGCTTTGGAGTCCAAACTTGCATCTTGCCGAAACTTTATGTATGACCAATCTCCAAACAGAACCTCAGTGTCCATGTACATGAACAGAGATGTCCTTGAAACACGCCTGAGTCCCCATCAGCCTGTGTGTGATACAGGGTGAGTGCTGCTCTCTGGTGACAACTGTTTGGCGTTAGAGACTGGTATTTAGTACTAATCTTTCTTTTGGTAGAGACAGATTCGTGTTCAAAATATGTGAAATTTAGTTATTCAGGATTATGATTTGAATGTTTCAGACCAGTTTAAAATTTGGAATCACTAGCTGCTGAAGTTCAAAGACCAGGTGAAATCAAGTTTTGAATACCAAAAATTCAGAGCAAATCCAAGACATGCTTTATTAAAAACCCAGTGTTTAAATGAGGCAAAGTACAGTGGAGGAGCTCTTGCTTATTGGCTCAATTTGTTTTATGCTTTGCATTCCTGTACAAGTGATGTCTCAAGAATGTTATGGCATGTAGGAACTTGCTTTATTATTAAGATTCTCATTTGTGGGAGAACTGGAAAAAAGGTAAATAAGGGGTCCACTCAGTCAGAATGCTTTCCAGTTACTAAGATGTGGTTTCAAGGAAGAGCTGACAGGAAGTTACCTTACTCATCTTTTAAATTTCTCTGAATACTTGAACTGGTTGTCCTTTTTTAACCAAACTAAGAAAAATCAGGAAGGTTATCACAAATTGCAGTTCAGTGTCTGCTTAAACCCTGCCAATGCTGTACTGCACACTCTTTAGATTGTCTGTAAATTAAGTGCCTGTCATGCAGTTTGTTCCAGATTCAATTATTCAGCTGGACCCTTGTGCTGGGAGGACTGGTTTGTCCTGTTACCCAGTGCCCAGTGTTGTTGTGTGGAAGGAGTGTTCTGTATTGAACTATCTGTCCTAGGGGAGAAAGCTCATGAGAGCTCCTACAAGAAAGCATTAGGGGCCATACATCTATGTATTCGTGCAGCTGATTATGTATATACTGCTGTAATGCCAAGAACTGAAATTCCAACACCTGTAAAAGAGAGTTTGCCCTACTCACAGGGAAATGGAGCCCTGTGTTACAGTGGAAACTCAGCTCAGTTATGGAATGGGCTCAGTGCTCAGAGTGCTGTTCTTTCATCTGTTGGTTTCTGAAGCTGAGTGGTGTGCTCTGGAGGTGACCAGTTACTCTGAAGATGGTAACACTGAGCAAGAAATGTACTAACTCCTATTTTGTATTTGCAGGTTGGTGAAACGCTTGGAGTTTGGAGCACGGCCTTCAAATACTCCAGGGCCCATGAACCATCCCTCACAAAGTGTTGTCAAGATGCTGCTATGAAAAGCTTGGCTGGCTCTGGAGAAGGAAAATGAAATGTATTTTTTAAACTTTAGTTTTAAAGAGAATGTCAGTGAGCGAGCAGGCAGCAGTCTCAGGGTAGGTGAGAACTGAACAAGAAGCTACAGTTGGCAGTGGCCCCCTGTGGCCTTGCCCAGTCTGGCCTCTCAGTGAGTTCTGTGGGTAGTGTGGCAAACAATGCTGCCTGGCAGTGCAGGACTGAGTGTCTCTTCCTGCATCAGCTGCTGTAAATAGCTCCTTGAAGGTTGTTCCTTTTCACACTGCCAAAGCCATTGTTCTTCTACCTGCAACACAGACAGTATTCCCTATGCAACTCACTTTGGCTTTTGGTGTTAATGTAACACCATGGGGTTCTGACTGAAATCCTGTTTGTGCTAGCTTTCTATCATGGGTGTTGTGTGCTGCAGTCACACAAATCAGGGAGTTTTCTTACACGGAGAAAGGTGTATCTCTGCAGGGAAGCTGCTCAGCTCCTTGCAGGATGTCTGCTGGTCAGAATGTTGCTACACACAAACCTGCCTCTGTAGTGGCAAGGTGTTTCTGTAAGCAATAATTTGCCATTAAGAACAGGTCATGGTTAAAGGTGAGACATCTCTAGTGCTTAGAGTACCCAGGAGATCCCAGAGCTAACAGCAAGATGGGAGACTTGGGACAGGCTTAGCATATAGACGTCTTTTTTCTTTGCCATATTGTGGCCCAGAAAGCCTGGCAGGTGTAGGAAGCCAGAGACCTCATTAAGTTTCTAGTCCTAACATCTTTATAGATGGGTTTTACTGCTTTACAGACCTCCCTTTATTAATGTGCCTTGGGGTTTAGTGTTTTTTTGCTTGTTTTATATTTCTATGCCAATATGCTTTCAGCTGTCACTAATTTAGAAATGTTTTTAACCTGAAAAATCCTTTATGCTAGACAGGTGTATATGAATAGAGAATTATTTTGACATCTTTTTTTTTTCCCTGTAGAATATTTACTGCATTTGAGTTTGTTTTGGAGTAGGTCCACTCACAGTGTTACTGTATTTTATGGAAGCCTGTACTTTGCAAAAGTAATCATGACTAAACAATTTTTATGGTGGTTTTTTTTTTGGGGGGGGATAGGAGGAACTTACTTGAAAAAAGAATACATGAATGTGTTTGGGTTTTTTGTTTTGTTTTCAAGAAAACTGTGAAAACAGCCACTGATACACCTCTTTCTGTGGAACATGAAATAACCACAGATTATTTCCATTTTCCAATCATCTACAGAGTTGGTTTAACTGGGGAGCAGAATAAAGCTTATTTTTAATGCTATTTGTTAGTGCATTTGAGTTATTTTTTTCTTGCATGTTGTTACTGTGGTATGTGCACAGATATTTACTACCTGTTTCTGATCAATGAAGTTGAGATATTGTTTGTTTTGCTAAATCATTTGCAAAGATTTTCCTGCATCTCTTTCTTCTCGTGGTTTCCTCCTCTAAGGAATGTAAATATTGCCATAGCTAAAGATGCTCTGGAATTTACAGTGCTTGGGATATTGGCATTGCTCTCTTAAGGTCTTGAACTCAGGATTTTTGTCCTCTCACACTGTTGTGGGCGGACAAGGGGAAATGGTTTTAAACTAAAAAAGGGTCGCTTTAGATTGGATTATGGAAGAAGATTTTTACAGTGAGGTTGGTGAAACACTGGAACAGGTTGCCTAGAGAAGTGGTGGATGTCCCATCCCTGGAAACATTCAAGGCCAGGTTGGGTAGGGCTCTGAGCACCCTGATCGAGTTGAAGGTGACACTCTTCATTGCAGGGGTTTAGACTAGGTGACCTTTAAGTGTCACTTCCAAACCATTCTATGATTCTATGAAGACAAGTCGCATTTTCCTTAACTTGCCAGAATTTGCCTGCTTGGTGAGCAAGTTGGCTTGTAGTCAGATTGAGGTACAGCCCTGAGATAAGGTAGAAAGTTGGAAAATTGTGGCTGTGTTAGCATAGCATATTTTACAGATATATTATTAATGTGAGTACAGATGGAATTAGAGAGATGAGGGTGGATATGCTATTGGTAATTGTCAGAATCATTTAGTATGGAACAGTTGCCTTTGTGGTGGTACAGAGAAGAACTTTTGGTTCAGCCACTGTTGCAGAAGGATGCTTTGCTTTCTGTGGTGTTACTAAAGCAACTCTGACTCCCTATTTTGTCACCAGCTTTGCAGAGCAGGGACTGGAACCTGAGTTTCTCAAGTGATGGGGCAGCACTTTGACCATCAGACCAACTTCTACCATTATGCATGTGAATTTTCTAGAAAAATTCCTCTTAGAAGGAAGGGTTCTACATTAAGATTGCTGGTTCTGCTCCAAGCATTGGTACTTAACACCATTTTACATGAAGTCTGACTTTCTTGGTCTCTTTGTTCCCACACATGCAGACTCACAAACTGTATTTAACACCCAGCTCTTGAGCATCTTTACAGAGCTGGGCTTGAGTGGCTCATCAAGCAATGAAAAAGTCTTATCCAATAGCTTCTAACCCCCCTCCACTGCAGCTTGTCATCTTAATTGCTCCAAATGGATTTTTCCTTTACTCTTTCATGAGCAGAGAGAATTCTCTGGGCTCTGATTGTGCTGGCTAAACCCTACCTACTCTGAATCTCCAGTTCATGATCTCTGTACCTTCTGGAGCAATGCTTCTATTTAGACAATGATTGCATTAGCGGTCAAGGTGAATGCTTTTGCATGATTTGCTCTCCCTGTAGTCACACTGCTTACGGCTCACTTGCTGTACAATCGAAGACATCAAGTGAGCTCTCTGCACTCTTTGCTGTGCATGGCTCACTGCTGCCCTGGTGTGACCACAATGCTGCTGCTGTCTGAAGTACTAGAGCTGCATGAGTTTGTGGTAGGTCCTGGTAGTTCCCAGGAGTAGGCTGTGGTCTTGTTGGAGTGGTCCAAAAATAAAAAGTAACTGTGTGCTGATCCCTTTATGCAGAATAGCTTGGCTTGGACTCCTGCAGTCAGTGTGGGCTGCTGGTTCTAATTGTTTTCAGCCTGTTCCGAGGCTTTGATTGGAAATATTTCTACACATAACAGACTTCAAGGGTGGGTTCAGTTGCCTACAGACAAACATTTAGGGCCCTGCCTGGTTTCCAGCTCCTGTACCAGAATGGTGCAAATTTCCTGTAGGTCCTGTGTCATGTCTGTCAGACCTTGGATACATCCAGGGGCACCTCAGTTAGCACCACATGACCATGAGGTAATCAAACCTGCCCCAAGTACTGTGTCATTTTACTTTCAGCTCAGTATACATAGTTTTGTTTTTATTTCTTCAAAAGCAATTGCTTGGAAGAAATTCAGGGTGTTTTCTAATGATTACAGATGACTTTTTCTAAGAAGCATTTCAGTTTTAGAGAAGCTTTGCTGCATCCCCCATTCCCTTTGAGCATGCTGTAATGCATCCAAGTGACACCTGTACACAAGAATACTGGAGTAATTTTTGTAGCCTTTTATTAGTGTGTAAGCACATCCATGGTGCATATAAAACTGTAACAGTTGACTTAATTTGAACAAATGATATTTTTCAGTAAGTGATTAAAAGGCACTTCCACCTTGTGAATTGTGCATCAGGGGTGTAGTAACCAGGAGAAAACCCTATATTAATTGAATACTCAAAACAAAATGAAAGTTTAAGAAAAGATTAACTGACCAATGCCTTTTTTTGTCTTTTCCCCTTCAACAGTCTCACAAATCCTTTGTAGACTATAGTTCATTGGGATTTAAATAGTTTCAGCTACTAAAACTCACTTTTCTGGAAGATTCTCAAAGTGAGTTGCTCTGTTAATAAACCCCCCACCTTTTCAAATACACTCCATGGTAAAAAGTTTTGGAGTACTTTTAACGTCAATCTCTACATTGGAGACAAGGCAGTTGTGCTTTTATCATTGTCAGAGGAGTGGGTGTATGTGACCTTGACACTAAGAGTAGACTTATACAGTGCTAAATATCGTCCTCCCTCCCTCTGCTGCAGTGCAATTTTTTAAGCGTGTTTATTCACTGGCTTTTGTTCCATTGTAATCTCCATCTCTTGCATCCATTTCATCATCAACTCCATCTGTTGCATTCTCAATGACTCTTCTGCCTCCAGATCTACGAGGTGGGGCAAAAGATGCTGGCTCATTTCCCCTCCTGCAGTGAGAGGGGGGAAAAAGAAAAAAAATAAATCAGGTGTTAGGTTATTTGGAGTCTTCACAAACAAACACAGAGTTTTGTAACAGGACATGTGGGGCTGATGGTTCTTAATGCAGAAAAGCCAAGAGCTGTGGGCCTCTAACACAACTTTCTGTTGTGTAGGATGTAAGAGTAATTTGGGAACAGGTTGAGACTCCCAATTGCCTGGAACGGTGGTGAGATTCCTGTTCTTGTGCTTGAAGTTCTTCTCCACAGAATCTCATCTGCCCCAAATCACACCTACACTTCCCCTGATTGCACTGTTTTCCCTATGTGTACTGCAACTGGTTGTGCTTGGAAGGAATGGAAGAAGATGCTGCTCATGCCCACAACAGCAGGGGAGTTATGTCCATCCTGGCTCTTTAGAAGAGCAAGGAGGGAGAACAAACTTGTGCTGAATTTCTGACCTACAGTCTGAGTAAGTACACCAGTTCCTTAGAGTCCATGAGCCCTTGAACTGCAGAGTGCTGTGGATGTCAGCAGGCATTTTTGAGCCCACAGTTCCTCTCTGCAAAGGCTGCACTGGTCAAAGCACTACAGTTGCTTTGGCAGGTATGGCATCCTAGGTTGTGATTAACTCCAATCTCTTTCCCAATGGAGAGAGGAAACCATCACTGCTTTGGAACTGTGCTATAACCCAGGTGCTAATGCTTAGCAGTGCAAGTGTCTTACAGAAAATGCTTTTCCCATTTTACCCCCTTTTCCTCTCCCATCTCCCTCCCATCCCCATATATTTCATAGCCATGTCCCAAGGCAGGGACACTTTGGTCCTCAAGGTTAATTTTTTGGAGAGGTGTGAGCAAGTGAGACAGAAGATGGGTTTGTCTCTTCTTGGCCTCCATGGCTACTGTGCTGCAAAGCGCTTCAGTTTGGTAACATGGCCTCTCACTTGCCCCTCATTAAGCAAACCTTTGTAAAGGCTTGAGACCACAGACGTAAGCAATAAAATAAATCCATGATCACTGAATATTGTGCCAAAATTACTAATTTGGTGTTAAATATATTCGAGACTGCACTTTTGGGTACAGCAATCATGCATAAATATTTAAAGGCTTGTCTTGTCCTTGCAAGAGACTAAGCCAGTGTCCTTTCTGAAGCAGCTATTGAAGTCCAAAGTTCAGTCTTCCATATGATGGGATCTGTGTTTTCAAGGTGGAAATGTGACTTGTAGTCTGTTTTCCACAGTTCTGCCCTTAAGCTTCAGTGTGAGCAAGCAGTTAGCTGGATAATAAAGCTTCATTGAAGTTCTGCTGTTAACCATAGCTGTTCTGGTGCTGATGGTACATATTGAATACAAGACTATGTCATCTCTACCCTGGTGTGTGCTTGGCAGAGGCTAACAGCAGTGTCTGCTATTTTATGATAGCAGATATTTGTTATTATTGTTTAATAAGAAAGTTCTGATTAGGTCAGTAAATTCATTCTTGTTGATAAAGGAGGAGCTCTTTATCCCCTTGGACTTGTGCTATCTGGACTCAGTTACTCATGAGTCATTTGTAGGATAACTCTCTTTGTGCTGCAGTAATTCAGTCCTGTAAGAGAACATGGGACTGGGGGAGCAATAGCAAGAGTCTAACCAAATTGTGTACTGCAGTTTTGGCTACGAACTGAACTCCTTATCACATACTAACCACTTAGTAACATAAACTGGTACAGTATGCATAAACCTAACAGTTCTTTAAACTGCTATTGGCCCTGTGGGTAAACACTTTCTGTTCGCATCTGTTCCTCTTAAACAGGTTTATGGGCTCTGTAATATTCATGTTGGCAGTAGCACCTTTAGAGGTTTTGCTTAGCATCTTTATTTAATCTGCCTTTGAACAAGTGCTACTGGAGTACTGCTTGAATAACAGTATGACTGGAAATATCAGGCTGACTGAAAGGCACATGCAAGGACAAGACATCATCTTTAAATATTTGTGTATTCACAGCAAAATCCAGCATATGGAAAATGGAAAATATACAAATATTACAAGGCAATAGCTCTCTAATTTTTGCAACAGCAGGTATTATTGCCATCTCCAGAGAACGTGATCAAGTATAATATAATGCTGTGCTAGGTTACAGTGTCAGCTTTCAGTTCTGTGTCTGTGCTCGATCTTTTAATAACAGTGGACAAGCAATGTAACACTGCAAAATAGCTCTAAAAGCCTGAGTAACAACTCTTTGTAAGCATTACAGGCACAGTGCTACATAATGAAAGGCAAGGCTTTCTCTTTTGTCTGTGATTCTGTGGTGTGATAAATCACATGCATGGAAGGTCTTCCCAAATAGCAGGTGAATAAGATGGAATCTTACCTTAGAGTCAGCATTACAGTAGGCATAATAAATACTGTGAGATTCTAGTGACATGCTGTGACACTTCGTATTCATTAGTCCTTTTAATCAATTGTACTAATCAATGGTGAATTGGATTTGAAAAAAATTTAATCTTTGTGGCTGTGCACAAAAATGATGTGCAAAAACAAAAATTGTCATGCAGAAAAAGTCAGAGTACTTCATTAGGTACTCTGTTGGTAGAGCTTGTGAGAATGCAATGTTGGTATGTCAGTACATAACCTACTTGTAAGAAAGATGTATTGCTGATGAACAGCTGATGGTAGCTAGATTATTGTAATATTTGTCTCTTTTGGTAAAACAAATTAATGCCAAGATATCCAAGCCTTCACAGTTTGCAGAAACCTCAGATAATTTTAACCAGGGCCAAAGAAAATGGAAATTTGTGCAATACAAGCTAGCTGCAAAGTTGAAGGCATGGTACCTGCTTAGTCATGCGAAGGTTCCTGTGTCCCTCTGAAACAGAGATAAAGAGTCCTGGGCAGTTATACTACGCACATGGTCATGATCAGAGGTATGTAATTACTTTTAAATAATTAAACAAAGTACATGACAGCCAATTACATTACATATAGATAAAACAAAAATGAGCCTTATGTTGTTCTATATAAAAAAGGCTGGGCACAGCCACTGCTTTGTAAAGCAGCCAGGAACATGTACCACCTGAGATGGTGCTAATGGAAAAGGCTTCCACTTTCTTAACTCTTCACTTTGAAGGAAATCCACATCTGAAGGTTCATGCATGTTTCTGGTAGACACACTGGCAAACTACTTTGAGAACACAACCAGGCAGTTGATTTTCTTTCATCTGACATACTGTTGGGTTTAGGTAGAAAATGAAATTTTATGCTGTGGTGATGCAGATAGAGCAATTTCCTTTAACTGAAGTCAGCCTCTTTATTTCAGTGAGCTGGTGTTTTCAAACCCAGCGAGTGCAGGAGAACTCAGGGATGTCACTGACTGATCACAGCTTTGTCTTTTTCCCAGTAAGTTTTAACAAGGAAGTGCAAAGGGATGTTTGGATCTTTTCCTCAGTCTGAAGACACTTTATCCCTTCGTGGTGAAGTCCAAAGAGACTTTTGAATAAGAGTCATTTAACGTGCTTTGCCTTTTGCCACCTGTGATGTTATCCAAGACTGTTTATGATTGTTGTGTATGAGTTATGCATGTGTGAAAGTGTGAAAAGCACAAGCATTTCTACCCTTTTGTGACTGCTTCTGTACAAATAGATACAGCCATTGTATAGGGGTGTTTCCAAAAGCAACCAAGCCTAATTCTGTTCCCATTTAAGCCAACAGGAGTTTGATTAGAGAAGAGTAAGGCCGGTGCCATGTTATCAGAGTTGTTCACCTCACAGCTGAAATCCTCAGCCTGCTGCAGTCTATGAAATGCACTTCACTTCTGACTTCACCCTTTTGTTCTGTCTGCCAAACTTATACAAGGAGTGAATAACTTAGCAGCATTATCAGTGCCTATTCTTTACCTGACAGACTTTTTTTCACCTCTGTAGTTTAGTTCTATACTTCAAGGCTGTCAATGAGTGGGAAGGGCTATCCCAAACAAGGGCACTCTACCTGAGCTTGCTCTTCAGTGCTGCAACCTCACGGCCCAGGGCTTCGTTACTCTCAGTAGCTTCATCCAGCTCTCTCTGCAGCTTCCTGCGGTTGGCGTTGATACGCTGAGACTCTTCCTCAGCCTCCTCCAGCTGCCTTTTCAATTGCTTGAGTCGTGTGTTGCCCTTCTCAGCCTACAGGGAAATTTTAGAGTAATGCTTTCATTTAAAACAGATCTAGTAACTTTACGTTCCTCATTTAATTGTATACTTCTACTGAGAGTTTTATTGAAACATGACCCAAATCAAAGGTGGAAGCTGAAAATCTAAAAAGAACTTTGCTTTGTGGGAGTTCATTTTGCTGATAGATACTGTATTCAGACACTACCTTGTTGTTTCTTTTGCTGCACAGTCCTACCTCTGCTTTTCTGGCTTGCAGGTTGATGCACATTAGGTAAAGGTAAAATTTTGAAATAAAATGTGTTCAGCACCTCCATTCATATGCTGATAAGGATGTTGTGCACAGTCCTACTTTTCCCTGTGCTGTCAGACTACTACAGCTGGCTGGCATGGGCTAGTGCTTTGGCACTTGGTGTAGCGTGGTAGAATTACATTGTCCCATCTTTTAGCAAAGGGCTTTATAGCTCTCCCAGCATAGAATCCAAACATACAGTCTGCTTTCCAGAAGGGCATTTGTTTGAGACAGAACATGTAATCTTCCTTTCTTAGGGTTAAAGCCTGAAAATTCCTGAGCCCTACACTCAGGCCCTCGTGACAGTGTCATACCTGATCTTTGTACTGCTCTGCTTGCTTTCTCTCGTCTTCCACCTGCAGCAGTGCATCCTTCAGCTTCTTGTCCTTCTGGCGCAACGTCTTGGCTGCAGCCTGCTTCTCTCTGCAAAGGACAGTACAACACTTGGTTATGTGGGAGGTCTGTAGCCTTCACTTGCCTCAGATTTGTTTCTCATGTAACTGGCTCCAAGGATCCATGTGTTAAAGGTCTTACTGAATTCAACAGGTGAATTCTAAGGAAAACTTAAAGGCCATTTTCTTCTTCCCAAAGCAAATATATGTCTTTGCTGTATGCTAGAGGTGCTCCAGGAAGTCTATTCTGAAGCACGAAGTGATTTCCTCAAGGTATCATTCTGCAAGTGGCACAATGTGTTATGGCAATTAACCTTTCAGCCTAATGGGGCAGTTACTCTACACTGTGGGGGAGCAGATCTTTGCCTTTGGTAGTAGAACTTTCTGGTAATGAAATGGTTCTTAATCAGAAACTAAGAACTCCAGTTACTCGCCTTATGCCTCAGAAATGTTAAGTGAGAAAGAGGCTTTACCAAGTCTTAATGGCACTGAGAATCTGATGATACAAATCCTGTTTGCCTTTGTTTACTTTCTGTCTCATTAACTGGAACAATAAATGGACAGCTGTGCCCTCTGTGAGACCAGTACCTGGCTTCCTGTTCCAATTGCTCTTCGAGAGAAGCAATTTTGGCCTCCAGAGCAGCAATTGTAGTTTTGAATTTGGACTTCACAGCTCCCTCCATCTCTTGCAGCTTACTCTTTAGCTCTTTGTTCTGCCTCTCCAGTTGCTGCCGAGCATTTTCATTCTTCTGTGCGGTTGAGCGCTCTGTTGCCAGCTCATTGTTCAGCTGCTCTGCCTGCAAGGTGGGAAGGGATGCTGTCAGAAGTGTTGCATGCTTTCAGAGAAATGACAGGTGACCATTTGGGGTGGCAGTTCTCCAAATATTTGGGACCACAAATAGCTTTTGCTGGGCTACAAACTCAAAGTGCCATGTGTTGAAATGAGCTTTACCTGCTGTACTGCTTTCCTCATGCGATCACCCATTGCCTCTATGTTGCCCTGCTCCTCTTCCAACTCTTCCTCCAGCTGAGCAATTCTTGCCTCCAGGCGCCGTTTCTCATCCTGAAGGCTGTTCCTGTAAGTTGAAATTTATTAAGAGTGTAGTTATGGCTCTGACCAGTTGAATGTGTTTGAAACTATTATGAACTGCCAGTAATTCATAAAGAGAACTAGATATTTCACAGAAACTAGTCATATGTGTGCATGTTGTGTTGGCAAGACCAGACGGCTGTTGGGAGAGGAACATAACTTCTCTTGGCAGCCATGCAACATTCATAGCATGTTTCAGGCTTGTGCTTAATTCAATGTATTCCTACCTTCCAGAAGCAGCACTTGCAAGTTCCTCTGCCATCTCTTCTTTCTCCAGATCTGCTTGTTTGCGAGCTCTCTCTGCAGCAGCCAGTTCCTAGGAGGAAAGGAAAAGGCACCATAGTAAAGAAAAGAGCAAGTAAATGTTCAGACAAATAGATACAGCATGGTGAAACCACTGTAAGCTTTCTAAAACATGTATAAGATGGGTTGTCTTGCTAATGGAATAAACTTGTGTCATATAAACCCTAGGGAAGTACAATGCAATACACTTGATCCAGCCTGTCAGCTGGTTTGTGTTTTATTGGTTTTAGTCATAAAATTGCCATTTAATACATGAGGAATAATGGCAGTAACAAGACTTGAGGAATGTATAGCAATTGAAAACAATTTGTGTTGGATCATACAGTTCATTTCCCTTTAACAATGGTGAACTGTGGCTCTGCTCAGATGTAGATCCAACAACTTTGGTGAAGTGCATGGAGCACATGGAACTTGTCACAAGTGTTGCTTAGAGCTTTCAAACCATGATAGTTGTTATATTATTGCAGTTCTGTTTTGCTAATGAAGGTCATGTGTAGCCTCCTTCATACTGCTCTTAAGTTTCCCACTTTACCTCCTGAAGCTGCATGAGGTCTGCTTCCAGGCCCTTTGCTTTCTTCTCATTTTCTCTGGCTGTAGCAAATATTTCTTCTCTGGCAGCCCGTGCATCATCCAGCTCTCGTTGGTAGTCCTTCATCTGAGCCTTGTTGAAAAGAATAGCAAATTTATTACCATTTCAGTAGAAAGAAATTTAGACACTGCAGAACACATAGTCATAATGCTGCTTAAATTATATTTTCTGGAGAGGTCTGTTGGAAAGGTCTGAAATGCTATTCCAAGAAGGGCAATGCTTCCACTTGCATACTGCAGCTTTCGTGGTGCCTGTTGCCCATATTTCCTCTGAATATTTGAATATATGTGCAGTCTTAATCATTTGTTGTTCAGCTGTCAGCATGTGACAGAAGAGTTGATATGGAGAGGCAGAGTATACACAGGAAGATGCTAATTCAGAGACAACATGATTTCTGAACACTTTTTTATGCTCTTGAGTCAGCTGTTAGACCCAGGGTTGAAACCCTGTAATAGATTTTATCTTGTAGCCCTTTCTCTACATGGGAAGCTTTGTTTTACTTCATGGGTAAATTGATAGTAGGTGAGTGTTGGCTGCAGAATTTTAGAAGCTCTCTGCAGTGATGAAATGTAAGATTTTAATCATTTGCCCTGTGGAATTTTCCATTGTCATTCAAACTGACCATTACAATACAGATATTTGGGTATGGGGGTCTAGTTAAAACTGCCCCCTGACCAATAATCTGCAACAGGCATCAAGTTAACAGATGTCACCTAACTTTTGTGTTGTGACTGAGCAAAACAGCAGTGGGACAAACTGTATTTGCAGGATTGTATACCTGTAATTTGCGAAGCTGTTTGATGGCTTCTTCCCGACCCTTATTAGCAGAATCAGCTTGGCCTTCTAGGTCCTTAACATCCATCTCCAGCTTCTTCTTGGCAGCAGCTGCCAGGGCACGTTGCTTCCGCTCATCTTCCAGTTCCGTTTCATATTCATGGAGCTGATCATTAAAGAAAACAAATTCAGTTTAGCAAAATCCTTGAACACTCTTAAGCACTCTGTGCTTGTCTAAATAATACGTACAGCCCTCTGTATCTTTTACCTATGATTTTCCTGGCAGTTAAAATAGACTTCCAATTTATCCCAAAATTAAAGATTTTTGAAAGGAGTCAAACGAAGGGTACCTGTTTAAGGAGTTGTCTTTTCTTCTCCTCATTCTGTTCATCTCTGGCTTGTAAATCTCTTTCAAACTGGCCTTTCAGGGCCTGCATATTAACCTCCAACCTGAGTTTGGCATCTTCAGCAGCCTGTAACTCATCCTCCAGCTCTTCTAGTTGTGTCTTCATCTCTTCCACTTGCTGCTCAAGGGTCCGTTTAGATTTCTCCAATTCATGGACCTTTCAAGCAATGGGAATTTAATAGATTTGAGAAACAAACCCAATTGTGGTTAAACACAGTCTACCTGCAGTATAGGCCACATTTGAAATTATTAGCTGTGGACAATGAAAGACCTAATTTACACTGAAAATGGTAAATAAGCTTTTTTTTGGTACTCTTGCAAATCTGTGTTAAAAGAACCTGAGATTCTCCTTATCTCAAACTTTCATTTTTAATCTAGTCAAATATCATAATTTATTTAATATTACAAGTAATATAATTATATCCCTGTTATAAAAGAAGTGATTGGCAGTGCATCAGTGGAAATTTGCTGCAGCTGTATAAGTAAACATTAGGCAGGTGGCAAAGTCAAATCTAACTAATAAAATCCGAATTGTGGAGTTTACAATTTCAAAGCTGTGTAATAAACTAGTAAATGATTTAGAATCTCTCTAACTTTTTTTCAGTCTTAGTAATCAATAAGAATCTTCTTCATGCTTGAAGTTATGTTAAAAATAAAGATAGTTTACAGTTACTTTGCCAAGTCCCTTGGAAGTTTTGACACAAATGGAATAGCCTTTGAATTATGTCTGACATATCTGATCTTGCTGGATGGATTTGTGTGCCACAGAGAATTTCCCACACTGAAAACAATGATCTCTTTTTTTAGCTGCTATTTTAAGTTATTGTTGTGGAAATTGTTCTAAGACCAAAACTTACATTCTTGCCAACATCATCTTTGGAGCTAACAAGATCTTCCATTTCAGCTTTCAACATTTTGTTCGTTCTCTCCAGTTCTTCTTTGGCTTCCAAAGCCTCTTCAAGTGCTCGGGCCAATGACAAAGCCTTTGTTTCCTTTTCTCTAGCTTCAGCTTCTGCTCTGTCCCTTTCATCTGCATATTTTGAAGAGATGTTTTTCTCTTCAGCTAGCATCTGTAAAAAGTAGTGTTAATACAGGAAGTCATTATTAATAGCGTTTTTCTATTGCAGCAGAGAAAAATCTCTGCTGTTGATAAAGGTATATAAATACAAAATTCGCCAGTCTACGTGGAATTAAATTTTAGTTTATTTTTTGTCCTTTTTCACTAAACCAGTGGACTCTGTGAGTTCCAGAGAAGACAGGGGATAACACAGCAAGTCCATACCTGATCAAACTTCTTCTGTTTCTTCTCCAGATTGGAGACCAGCTGACGCTGGTTGTCTAAGTCCACCACCAGGTCATCCAGCTCCTGCTGGAGTCTGTTCTTGGTTTTTTCCAGTTTGTCATAAGAAGCAGCCTTTTCCTCAAACTGTTGTGTGAGACTTTCAATTTCCTTCTGAAATTTCTTTTTGCCTTCTTCCATGATTTCTATTGTGCTGGTATATTCCTGTATCTTCTTCTTAGAGTCAGAGAGCTGAAATTTGAATTCAGAGGACAAACCTTTGTAGCAGTGACAACAAAACATGGCAGAGAGACATCACTTGGCCAGGAGACAACTAAGACTTGGAGATCTTACCTATTTTTGACCCAAGTGAAACTAGTGACCAGTTCCCCATCACTCAGCCCTCATAAAATGAGGCAGAGCACAGACCTAGTATGCACATACAGGCCTTGTGGCAAGATTATCTTTGGAGCTACTTTGCATTTGTACCTGTCCTAGAGATCATACTTCAAAGGAAAGGGAGACTGCTGCCTCCACTGTGGAACTTCACTAATGCCATCTGGGCTAACAGCACTAGTTCCCTGGAGGTCTATGTGCTGTGCCAGGGTAATTCTACAGATCCTCTGGAATTGCTGACAAAGCTCTCAGTGGTGGAGCTAATGGGTTAGCTATGGCACTGATACCTGTATTGTCAGTGTTGAAATATGTCTCTCCAGATTTTGTTTTGCTTCTACTTCTTCATCCAACTGCTCCTGCAAGCTGTTCTTGTCATCCTCCAACTGACGAAGTTTGGTAGTGACATTTAGCTTCTGCCGCGTTTCTTCCTGAAGCAGCTCCTGCAGTCACCACATCAATCAGCAGTACAGTCATTAGTTTAGGGCTTTTTATAGTGCATTTTATGAATATTGTCAGTGAGCTGTTCTTGGATGCAAGTTTACCTGTGTATCTTGTAGCTGAGATCCTAAGGCTGCAACATCTTTGGTCAATTTGATTGTCTTGCTTTCTGCTTCATTGAGCAAACCAGTAACATTTTCAACCTCCACCTGTGAGACACCACAGTGAAAAAATTCAGTTATTTTGCACAATGTTGAAATCTTCCTCCAAACTTTAGTTGGCTTGTTTTTGTTTGAAATCCTAACTTTGAACATGATCTGAATCTCCTTGTATGCCTCTGGGTCACCTCAAGCACCAACAGAGTTTCTAGCTTAGCTGGAATTCACAGTTTTACCACATTTCTGGACAATATGTGGGATTTAATTCCCGTGGAACTAAATTCTACACACACTCTGCGGTGACTACATGTGTCATCTTTGTGACCTGTGTATTAAGACCCACAAGGTCTAATGCCATTTTGGTCTAGTTTAGCTTATTTTATTACTCTATATCAAACCTTAGGCATATTCAGGAAGTAATACAGTATGTTCCAAGCAATGAGTTGCAAAGGAGAATGGAGATTTTTGGTGGATTTTCCTTTCTCTTCCCAAGTTTGATTGAAGTTAATGCATTTAATTATATTTTCTTATTTATCTACCAACTTATTAAAGCAATGGTTACTGCTGCTGGGAACAAGATGTAACAATAAGCTTGATTAATAAAGAAATGGTTACTGCTGCTGAGAACAAGATGTAACAATAAGCTTGATTAGTATTGCTGGACATGCATAGTCACTGTCTCAGTGGCAGTGTATCCTCTCAGTTTCATCAGAGGCTGTAGTTGATCAATTGTGTGGTAATTGAGGTAGCAGTTTAAGGTAGGAACCCTACAGATGACAAAAACCAGAGCTTTCTTAGCTGCAGGGTCAGGATTTCTCCAGGTATACCCTCACACAACAGTATAAACTAGTCTTCTCAATCCCAGGGTGTCACAACAAAACATTAGATTCCTTCCTACCTGTAATTTGTGAACTTTTTCATTGAGTTCTGTCCGAACACGCTCTCCCTCAGTGTATTTGGACTGTAAGTCTTGCAGCTGTACTTCCAGCTTCTTCTTTTTGTGCTCTACATCTTGTTTGGCCTGATTCAAGCTCCTGACTTCATTAGCCAGGTCAGCGTTGTCTTTCTCCAATGACTGTTTGGTCTTATCCAAGTTTGCTTTAGCCTACAAACATGAAATGAAGAAAGATGAATTATGAAAGGAAGTCACGTTATCTAGTGGATAGTGATCAATAAGATGAGTTTCTGTTTACCCTTTTAAATTGTTCCAGCTGCTCCGTTAGCTCTTCCACAGCTTGAGTGTGCTTTTGCCTCATCTCCTGGACTTGGGCTTCGTGAGTTCGAGTCTCCTCCTCCAGAGCTTTCTTCAGCACCGTGACCTCCTGCTCACGCTTTGCTCTGGAAGGTAACATACATAAATGGAGCAGCAGCAACAAAGAACATTCCAGCCACTGGGAAAGTAACACTACTGCACAGTTAGTACAGTGTTGTACTGAGCTTGATGACACTTCTTTTTGACCCATGTGTTATATCTCCATACCTGAGCTCTTGCTGGGTGGCTGTGGTATCCAAAGTATCCTCAAGCTCTGTCTTAAGAGCCTCCAGTTCTTCACCTAGGTCTCTCTTCTGTTTTTCTGCTTTGTTTCTTGCAGCTCTTTCAGACTCCAAGTCTTCCTGGAGATCAGAGATGTGAGATTCCAATTCACGGATCTTCTTGAGGGCATTGTTCTTCTGGCTAGTTTCATCTTCAAGCCTTTTTGAAAAGAGATGATTTCATTTTATAAATTAAACTCCCCCTGATAATTTCACTTTGAGGAAATCAATATACAGACATTAAAGGTTTATAGTTTCTGTACAAGAAAATACCAAAGAAAGAGCAGGGACTGACTCAATAAAAATCTGGCAGCTGTACTTTGCCTGGAGATGCTGATCAGTTGATTCAGCAAAAGTTTTGGCTGAGTGTTGTCACTCTTAATTTTACACAGAAAATCCACTGACATTCCAGAGTGAATCAAGGTCAGACTCTTAATTCATTTCTGCCTTTTGCCTGTGAATTATGGTGTTAAATTTCATTGTTTACTTGACAGCACTGCTGTTGCCTGTGGGAAGAGGGATATTTATTGATACCTGAAGGTAAGATTATTTGTCTGTGGACAAACAATAGTGTGATTATTCTTCACAAAAGGAAGTTTGAAAAATGGGAGGATGAACTGATGTGAGATTCATAGCTGCAGCTTCTCAGTGTCTGAGGAAGGGCAAGACATATGTTCCAGACTGGGTTTTTAACTGTGTGCAGACTCAGGAGTGAATACCTGGCTAGAGCAGCCTGCAGTTCTTCCTCCTTCTTAGCTAGCTGTGCCTTCAGCTCAGCAATTTGTGCCTGGAGCTCTGCAATTTGCTCATGTAGATCATTTGCCTCCCCTTCCAACTTCCTCTTAACTTTATCCAGTTCTTGTCTGCTCTTCTCTTCCTTCTTCAGCCGCACTGAAAAAGTGAGGATTTTAGTCATCAGAGTGCACTAGTGCAAAGAGTCCTTAATTTCATCTTGAACTTAGGCAAAGAATTGTTCTGGCCTCCACTGTGGCCATACATTTAACTATAGTCACTGTGTTTTTGAGGCAAGATGCAATACTGTACTGCCACTGCTTATTTCTAGCCATCCCAAGGAATAATTTATTTCTCTTTTTCCAGAAGAACATTAATTTTTTTCTCTCAGTTTTCTCTCTACTCTTTTGTATGTAAAAAATAAAAGATATCTGTGGTTCATGCACCCTGAGGTTTTGATGACTCTCATGTACCAAGTAGTTTCAGCATAAGAAATTTGAAAAACATCCCACAGATTTTTTAGAAGTTCTTTCCAAATTCTGGGGTTTGGGGTTTTTTTTGTTTGTTTGTTTGGTTGGTTGGTTGGTTCTGTGCCAAGGCAAAATAATAAATCAACAAAACCTCCAACAAACTATTGCTTGTGTTACCTTCAAGTTCCGAAATCATAGATTCATGTTTGTTCTTAAGCTTTGTAAGATTTTTGGCTTTTTCTTCTTCTTCTGCAAGATTTGTTGTTAGATCACTTATTCTTTCCTCAAGGAGTTTTCTTTCCTTAAGAAACATAAAATACTTCTGTTAGCAGAAATGTCTGTCATTGGTGATCATGAAGCAACTCTTCAAGAACTAAAAATGTGCAAGAGACTATCTTTAAAGTGTCTGTCATTGGTGATCATGAAGCAAGTCTTCAACAACTAAAAATGTGCAAGAGACTATCTTTTTATGCTGTTTCTTGAGATTGCAGTGATACATTTCAGTTTGTCTGTTACAGAGGTGGTGTCTACCACTTTCATGTTCTCTGATCTGCTGCTAGTAGAATCTTGTGCTCACTCTAATGGCTGGTAAGGTAAATACAGGGCCCAGTTCAGAGGAGCATTCCCTTTCAAAAAGTCCTGGAATACACAGTTACTTCCAGTTTTAATTGTGAAGTTTGGTTGAAATGATTTGAAAACCAAGAGATTTAGTCTGCTCATGGCTGAGAAGACATCTTAGACTGATTGTGCTTGACTGCTGTGGGTACTTTCCTTGAAGATGTTGTTACTACAGCAGATCTCAAGCCCAGTAATTTTATACAATTTTGAATTGTTTAAATGAGCATTGAAAAATTAGCATAAATACATTTGCTAGAGGCTGGACTTATGGCCTGCTGAAACTGTACACACATGAGACTACATAGTCATGAGTATTCCTGTGGTTCCAGTGGAAGAGAAGGTTTTGTCTCATCTTTCACTATTTTCAGAGTAACAAACTGGACCCAGAACTCTTACCTTGCTTAGCTTGTTATTCTGATCTTCCATTATCAGAATATCATCTTCCATTTTCTTTATCTTGCTATCTGCTGCTACTTTTTCAAGTTGCAGTTTCTGCCTTGCAGCTTCTTCTTCTTCCAGCTGTTCCTCAAGGTCCTTTGATGGAGAAAAAGAAACCCACAAAACATGAAATCTGGAAATAAACCACCACTTAGATATTAAGAAATGTTGAATGTTGATTACTGTATGTGGAGTAAGTTGTAAGCTTTGTTTTTACTAAGAACTAGACAATCTGTAGTAATTAGTGACAGAAAAGATTTATTAAAATAATGTTTTAGAGGAAAGATTATTTAAAGTTCAGGTGGGGAAGAGGAGAACTCTGGAGGAAAGAGCATCAATTGATTTTCCTTACTTCAGTGGCACAGACATATGTTCCACAGAAAGTTGTGTAGCAAGCACTGTCATAGGATCTGAAGTTTGCCAATCTCCATTTTTCCTGAGTGAGATACGGATTTTTGTCCATATTTGTCATTTATGGCTCCTTACCAGCATTTGTTGTTGCATCTTTTTCTTCTCTCCTTGCAGCTGCTGGCTGCGTTCCTCCTCTTCCTCAATTCTGGCTTCCATCTCATGCAGAATCTCTTCCAGCTCTTGTTTCTTAGCAGCTAAACGGACTCTCATCTCTTCAGCTTCAGCATACAGTTCAGTTTCTGCCTGAAGCTGTTCCTGAAGGAGGTTCTTCTCTTCACAAAGCTATGCAAATAAAATAGATAGGAAGTTAAGGCTTGGACTGTGAGTTGTGTTACTCTACTGGATAGTCCTGGTGTACAGGCAGCAGCTCTAACATGTGTTCTTGTGTGGATGTTGGGCCTCTACTGAAGCAACTGGGAGTTTGTCTGCACTGAACTGTTGTTCTGGACCATTGCAGTGAAAGCAGTCATGAGTACAAAAGAAAGAGAGACCATTATTGCAAGAGCTCTTAGAAATGGTAAAAGAACAGCTAGTGTTTCCCAGAGGCCCAGAGCTGTAAATCACCTGTGAGTGTTTCTGTTCCAGCTCCTTCAATTCATTCTCTGCTTTTTGTTGTCTTTCCTTAGTTTTTTGTAGTTCTTCATCCTTGGCCTGCATTTCTTCCTCTTGGCGGGTGACTTGCAGCAGTGGTTTCACCTGAAAATAGGAAGGTTTTGTAAGAATGTTGCTGTCAGCATTTCTGTTACTGAGCATGGAAAGGAGCTGGGCTGACTGGCACTAAATGGCAACTCTGCCATTGCTCAAGGCTGGACAGGTACTCTCCAGCCAAGCTCAAAGTAAGCAGCTTTAAAGGAGCAAGCCTTAGCAGTGTTGGTCTTGGCCATCTCTGTGTTAATTCTTGGAGCCTTGTGAGCACCTCTGCCTCACTTTTGGAATGGCTCCAGGCCTGTTTGCATCCATTAATAATGAACAAAAGCTATATAGCTTTATTTCAGTCTGCACAGAAGGGCAATGTGCACATGCAGATGTGTTTTACTGCCTGTTTCTGGTTGCAGAGGAGGTTGCTATCAGTGCAAGTAAGAACAGTTTTTTGAATTCAAACTGAAGGCTATTGTTGAAAACCTCAGACCTCTTCAATAGGAAAAAACCCTTAATTTGCTCCAGTGCCTAGCAGAAAGATGCTTAGTGCCCCAGTTAGGCAATTCCTGAGCTACTGGATTCCCCATAGATATACCACTCTGCATGTTCAGAAAGCTCAGTTTTCCTCTGTATTCTCATTATCCACCTCTGTGAAATTATTTCATTTTTTGGTAATTAAACAAGTCCCCAAACATGCAAAATCTTTTATGAATCTTTGCTTAACTAGTTTGTTTTCTTCTCAGGCTAGAACTAACTGTAGTGTTAATGGCATTATATAACTATCCAGAATAACTCTAACCCCAAATTTTGTGAAGCTAATGAAGCTCTTGCCATCAGCTGAAATGGACTTTGGAACAAGGAATGTGCCTGACAAGATGCACCTCATTATCATATGCATTTCATTTCTTTTGGAAAACTGAGGAGAGATTCACTGATAGCAGTCACTCACTTTGGTGAACAGCCTCCACCATTGCCAGTTCCTCAGCTTCAGGTAAGCAGCACAATTTCTTTGGATAACCTTCATTGCAGTCAGCTGTTGCTGTCTCTTGGCAAAGGCTCTGCAATTAAAAGTGTAAAGCAAATTGGTTCAGTCTGAGAATACAAGGTGTCTGCAGGATACACACATTGAGCAAAGAAACTCTGCCATGAGATTCTGCTGATCAGCTACACGGCTTGAGAAACTTGGCACAAATTCTTTTGTTGCTTAAGCAGTGCCTGTGCTTTCTTGAGGAAAGGTGATAATGCTGTTTAACTTTCTGGTCTCTTATTTAGTCTACTGGTTTTTGGCTGTTTGCACTGCATAGATATGCAGAGATGACAAAGTATACATCTAGTTCTGAGTGTGAACATCTTCCCAGAGTACACAGGCACTCAGTTCTTGCATTGATAACGTTCTTAAAGCATATTATATTTAAATTTCTTTGTTCATCAGTTTGAAAGCCTTGACAGTATGCAGAAAATAAGGCATTATTGTTCATAGTTTGTGATGTACATCAATTGAGATCATGCTAGATGATAAGTGCTCCACGGCCAAGCTATATAAGAAATTATTTTATGTTTTACAAATGCCAGGGGTGCTGCTACTTGTAGTGCCTAAGACTCCAGTCACAGACTAGGAAGCTCTTCCTGCTTGTATAAACACATTTTAATGATGGGTCATTGCATCAGAGAAAGAACTGTACAGAGGGATGTAAGTAGCCTCACAGTGTAACTGCTTCCCTGTAATTATACAAATTAGCCTCTTCTGAGCAGGAAGTGAATCTTGCATTGGACACAAGTTGAGTTCTAATGAAATACAAATAATAAATAATAGTAAGATGCCTTAATATTATCAGTTTCTTAAATGGAGAACTAGAAGTCCCTGTAGATACTCTGCTGCAGAAGACATTCTTTTTATTAGTACATATCCTTACTTTCTTGCTAGGTAGCCTCGGGACATAGCTTGGAAGGTGATAATAACATCTGTGATCTTCAGGTCTCTCTCTTCTTCCAGGTGAGCCAGAACGCCAGTTCTGAAGAAGATTTTACTCTGTCCAATTCTGTACAAGTTGGGATCAAGTTCTAATGCTTTGATCTGGAGGAAAACAGGGATATTTGTTAACTCCAGTGCTGAGGTTTAGGGTATTAAAAATCACTTATCATTTCTCTTCAGTCTCAACACATTTATATAACAAGTGTAGACCTGATTATCAATAGGATCAAAAATGCTTTCCTCACCATCAATATGCAAGCCTGCTTCCCATCCATGAATCCTTTAGGAATAGCACTCGCAGCAAGAATTTCATATCTGCCAAAAGACATTTATGTTAGGGAGGTTGAAACACATCAGATTGTTTTGTACAGACAAACATGCATTACAGCACTGTTAAACCCAGAGTTAGGCCTAGAATCTGAGGGATTCCTACCTCTGACGGAACTCCTGGAAGACAATCCTGTTGGGGAATCCCTGTCGGCAGATCCGAATGCCTTCCAAGACACCATTGCAGCGCAACTGCTCCAGCACTAAATGGGCATCAAGTTTGCCAGACTGAAAAGGGAACAGAAGGTATTTTTAGCACAGCAATTTACAAAAGTGTTACCATCCACATATCTATGTTTGAACACATCATTCAGCTCTGCCATGTGCAGTGAGCAGCTCGACGGGAAGAATGTGCCAGGAGTCTGAAAACTGAGTATTGGAAATTTACCCTCTTTTCATGATTTGGAATGATACAGCGGACAAAGTTGGGATTGGTATTCCTTAAGGTGGTCATCAGTTTGGTCAGCTGCTCCTTGTAGAGTTGTCCAACAGTACGGAACATGCCTTTCTTGGTTTTGGAAGCACTAGGGAGTGAGCTTTCACTCATCTTGGCCATTTGGTCCAGCCCAACAATGCGGTCCACTGAAATGTAAAAGAAAGTATGAATGAAACTGCTTATAAAAACTGTCCTCACCTCACATTACACCTGTCACTGGCACTGTTAAGCTGCAACTGGCCAAAGGGACCAGTATGATGCAGTAGAAACATACCCACAAAAGTACTAGAAGATGTTCTGGGTAAATAGTCTACTGTCAAACATGACAACATGGACCTTTGTTAACTGGTGACAGAATGGAGCAACTGAATACCCAGGATATGTTTTTACCTTGTTTGTTCTACAAAGGACAGTCCTTCTGCAAGCTCAAATTGGTATGCTGGTGTCAGAACCAGGAACATCATCTCTTGACTCCCATCTGTTACCCAGTGATTCTCAAAGTCTAGCTAATCATCTCCCTCGGTTATCTGATAATTCAGAGCCACCTTGCTGGTATTTGAATGCACATTTCTCTTAATAAATTAAATACTTATACTGTAGTGTATGTGTTACAGATCCATATAAATGTTTAAAAAACCAACTGTGTTTTATAAGCATTCAGGCTTTGTCAATTACACTTGAGCAGATTACACATCACTGGAGAGAACTGAACTGTGCAGGACTTGTGTGAGAGGAGTGTGTAAAGTCATTCACTCCTAACACCCAATAATAACCTGTATTAAATGAAGTCTAAAATGTCACATATTCAGCAACGTTAAAACAGTGTAATGAATAATTTTTATTCTGCTGCTGAATAATATTAACTAAGGAATTTTTTTATAGTGCTAAACAGTATCTAGTGAAGATTTCCATAAATATGTCTTAGAACACATTATTCTTCTTTCTTAGTTTAGTCTCTTCTATGCTTGTCATGGTTACACTTGTGTCCTGCGAGCAAGGGATGGCTGTCAAAAGGTTCTGGCAGGAGTTTCTCCCTCTAAATGACACCACTGATTCAGAGTTACAAATCATACCATCTTTCCAAAGGTCTGCTACGAATTTGTCTGAAGACTGGTTCAGCAAAGAAGTCACATTGTCATTCAGTGGATCCATGTTCTTTGTTAGCCAGGCAGTTGCATTGTAGGTGACCTGCAGGAAAGAGAGCTATGTCAGAGTTCCATTCTTGATAAAGAAATCTGGAGTGTCCAAGAACACAGGGCACTGTATTAACACAAAATCACACAAACAATAACAATGTGAAAAGCTTTCTAGGCTTGAGAGCCGAGTTGAGTATTTATTCTCACATGTATTAGCATCTTCTGCAAAAGGTCTGCTTGCTAGAAAAGAATCCACATTACTTGGATTTTCAATAACCTCAGTGCTGGTTATTTTTGTTTTCTTGTGAACTTAGCACAACCATGAACTTTTTGTGAATTTTATTTCATATGTTATGTAAGTAAAGCACTTAATATACACATTACATCATTAAAGCCACATCTTATCAGTGCAAGTACTGGACCATTTGGGTATCAAAGAATCAAAGTTCCCTAAGTCAAAATAGCTCAATCTGTCCAGTACCTTTCCTGCATAGTGCATTATACAGAACTCGGTTTTATCCTTGAGTTGCTTGGGCTTCTGGAATTTGGGATGGTTGCCTTGTTCTTGCATTAGTTTCTCCACAAAGGATGTGTCAGTAGCTTTAGGGAACCAACACTCTTCATCCAGCAGAGCCAGGACACCTGGGGGGTTGGTCTGTAATGGAAGACATAACAGCTCAGTATCATTGCAGGCTGAGATAAAGACAAAGCACCACCTTCTTCACCCCTTAGGTTACAAATCCTTCCAGGCAATAAAGGATCTGAAATGCCTTAAAGGGCTCTCTTATCGTACTGGGACTTAACTGATCCTGATGCAACCTATGAAGTATCCCACCTATAGAGTTATAATCTTACTGGTCTTTCAATCAGCTCAATGCAAGGCTGCAGGTCAAGGCCAAAGTCAATGAAATTCCATTCAATGCCCTCTCTCTGGTATTCCTCTTGCTCCAAAATAAACATTGTGTGGTTGAAAAGCTGCTGAAGTTTCTCATTGGTGTAGTTGATGCATAGCTGCTCAAAGGAATTGTTCTGTGAAGAGGAAAAAAATGATTTTGTAATGTTAGAGACCTTCACGAGAGAACTTAAATGACAAGATATTTGTTATCTTCTATTTCTTTTTACATACTGCAGTAATTCAAATATAAGGATGCATATTTTTCCAATATAAGGTTTTGGGAATTTACAGTAAGTTCTCACATGGTAAATCTTTGTACTGGGACCTGTTCAATAAACCATAAAAAGCAGTTTCTGGCTCTAAATCCAGAGCTCTGCAGGAGCATGCTGCCAGCCCCAGCCCTTCCTGCCCAAGGGAAAGGCAAGCAGCCTGGGGTGGCAGATCTGTGGGTTGTGTGGGCCATGAGCTGCTAGGCAGCTTGGAATAACCAATTCATGTCATCTTATATCCAAACCACTGTGTGAGAGTAGGGAGTTTAGTCAGCTTGTGTCCCACAGGACATACCTCAAAAATCTCAAACCCAGCAATATCAAGGATGCCCAAGAAGGAAGCGCCTTGTCTTTTGGTTTTATCCAGAGCTTTGTTTACACGAGCTAAGATCCAGCGGAAAAGGCGTTCGAATTTTGCCTTGGCCAAAGCCTCTATGGCAAAGTCGGCCTGGAAAACAGAAGAGAAAATTGTAAGTGAAGGAGGAAACCCACTGAGCTGCTCATTTCTGCAGAGGTATTGAGACAGAAAACGGACATTTCCCTTCAGACAAGATGTAAGGAGAAAAAAAAGAAAATAGTTTCAGGAGAGCTGAGCAGAGTGTGATAAATACCTGCTCTTTGGTCTGAGCTTTCTGGACAACATCTCGTCCTACTTTGATCCTTGGGGTCAGAATAGATCTTGTGAAATCTGTCACATTAATCCCCATCAGGTGACACACTTTTTGTGCAGCTAGAATAAAAGAGTGAGATTTTATTTCAGATTGAATTTCCTCTTAGCAGGTCATTAACTATGAATATGAGTAGCTCAGCAAGTAAGTGAAGTTATTTATCTTCCTTAAAAGCTGCTCTGTTGTACATAGAAGAGATGACACTTGCCATGAAAGCATCATTTGTGATCCAAGCAACAAATTCACTGTTCTTCAATTTATAGATTCAAGATTTCCAGGAAAGGTAATGATAATTGAGCCAATTTTAAGTATGGTATATATTTTAAAGCCAAAGAGCTATCTAGGTAATAGCAATTAAATAAAAACCACTGATGAAGAGTGCCTATTCAGCTGCTATTTTATTAATTTCTTAATGTTAACTACAGTTTAAAGTGTCAAATCATACCAGTATCATCTGGCATAGAAGCTTGATCAGTGTTTCTCTCCTTCTTGAAGACAATATTACCCAGTTGCAGGACAGCTGACACGACCTTCAGTATAGCTGCAAGAGAAACAGATAATGCAAATGAAGAACAGAATGGCCACGATTTGAAAGTTCTGTTCTCTGCCATAGCAAAGATCCATTCTATTGCCTGTGGTAGTCTGTACCTCTTTGCAAAGAGTTAGACTTGCTTTAGAGGACTGTGCAAACTGCAGGAGTTTGAGAGCTGATTGAGCAACAATCCCAATCTGTGCAGTGGGGTAAATGGGTCACTTTGGGAACACCAGCACCTCCAAGGTAAGTTGTGCTGGCTCCCCAGGCACACCTCTACATCTTCCCTGCTCAGTCACTCAAGAACCTCTCTACCTCTGTCTTTAAAATAAAAAAAATCTGAATTACCAGCAGCCTCAAAAATGTGTGCCACTACTGAAGGTCCAGTTATGCAGGAACATGTGGATGTGTAGTTGTGCAACTAAAATCAAATGTAATCTTTGAAGGATTAGTGTAAAAGTACAGAAAAGTGATGGATTAATGTTTGATTACTAAAATATCTATCAATGTGATGTCACCTAACTTCAGGTAGTAAAATCTACCCATAGGTTACAGATGTGATTGTATGAATTTAGGGAGTTCTATTTGTTTATTTGGTAAATTTAAACAGGAGAAAAATACTGTCCTAATGGGCTTCTGTTTTAGAGCATGAAATCAAAGGGGTTCAGACACCAATATAATAACTCCTGTTGTTGTAATGGAAAATGCTGCTGTCAACACCAACACACATGCCCTGGCAGGAGAATGAACCAGTTTTCATCAGCAACATCAGTTGATTTACCAAGGCTGGGATTTGCACTGGTGTCCTGCAAGGCAAGACACCTTCTCAGCATCCCTCAGTCACTGATGCAGGAGTGGGATGTGACAGAGCTCTGCTGCCACAGCTGAGCCAAGGCTCAAGTGATGGGATGACACTGGTTTTGCCACCAGGTGTCACTTGGGTCATGGCAATTTTCATCCAAGGGCACTGCACACTGGCACTAACTGAAGCCCTGCACACTCCCAGCAACAGTGACAGGTAAAAGCTATGCAGAGATGTTTCTGGCAGGCTCCCATTTTCAAGATTAGTACTTGTTTCATGCTCTTTGTTTTTATTTCTCTTTCCTCTCAATCAGTGAATACAGATTGCCTACTTGAGCCTATTCCATTTCTTTGAAAAATAAATCAGTTTTGTTTTGCAACTTTTTTGTGCTAGTTGTTGGAAAGTTCTGAAAAAATGGTTTTAAATGGTCATTACTGTTGTTAGATCTGGCTAGAACTCAGTCTGTTTTGGTTATGTAGGGAGTGACAAATCTTCCCTTTCATAAACACAAATTACCTTTTAAAACACCATGTGTTATGGTACTTTTGCATGCTGACAACTGCATCAATACTGTGAAATTCTAATGGGTCAGGAGTGCATGTCGTGTTCCTCCTACAAGCAGGTTTCCAGAATTTATAAAACTTATAATAAAAAGCCTTGCAATTCTTCATGCAGATGGACAGCAAAATATTGTAACAGTTATTTTACTCGATCCATCCTTAAATTACTGCAGAGCTGCCCTGGGCATCACTAGTTCTTCTGTTCATCGCAGAGATAATTTCTCTTAGATGATATGTACTCTATTTTCAAATAGAGGTGATGATTTTTCAATATTTCTTTCATTCTGTTTCCAGCAAGTGCTGCCAGTTTAAGCCTCTAAAGGAGGTGGTTTGCAAACACTTCATTATTGGCTTCAGCTGTTCCCACTGATACCCACTGCTGCAATGGGAAAAGGTAGGATGGCGTATCATTTTTAAGTAGAACTTTTCTAACAAGCTAAAAGCAATGAGTCATAATTAGATCCCCTTGCAAAGCAAGTACAGTCACCCTAATGCTCACAAGACTTCCTGAAATATAATCCTGTTTATTACAAAGGTGACAGTGATTCCAGTGAGGCTGGTAGTGTTTTGTGTCATGGATCTAAGACAGCAATTTCACTGTCTTTACTGCCAGTCTGTTTTATGGAGAGAGTGATCAGGCATTGGAATGTGCTGTCCAGGGAGGTGGTGGATTCACCATCCCTGGAGGATTTTAGGATGAGACTGGATGTGGCACTTAGTGCCATGGTCTAGTAACCATGGTAGGGTTGGACTTGATGAACTTTGAGGCCTTTTCCAACCCAGTTGATTCTATAATTCTATGACTCTAATTAATCTAATACCTTCTGAAGGAGGAAAATCTATGGGCATTAATTCACAGTGCACTTCTTAGAAGCAGTGGCTAGGAAACAGCTGGAAATAGTTTTACACAGCAGAAATAAGAGACAAAGAGGTTAAATAACATGGGTACATTGAGAATCCTCCAGCTGGCTATTCATGCAAGATCACACTTCTCCAGAGAAACATGGGCATAAATCTAAATAATCTTAATTTTCTTATGTGAATGTAGCATCTTCATATACATATTTTGCAAAGTAATTATTCTGAACAGAATTAACCTCTGCATTAGCATCTCTATATAGTGTCACTTGCAGACCTGTATCTTGAATACAACATTGCTAACAATTCTTACCTATCTGTTCCTCTTCAGTAAAGCCCATAATTTTCATGGCTTCCAAGGTCTCCTGGAACATCTCATCATCTTGTTGAGAAGGAATAGGCACATAGCCACTAGATAGAAAGGTGTAATTGTTGAAGCCTTCCAGCAACAGATCATCTAAAAAGAAGAAGGAAATCTTTACTTAAGTGCATCACTTAATGCTCTTGGTTCCTGAATTCTCCTAATGAACAACAGAAAAAAACCCCAGTGTTTTCACCAAAGGAAGGCTCTACTTTTATGAGGAGTTTAGGGTTTTGTGGTACACAAATATTTTCAAAATAACTCATTATTTAGCAGGGTTGATAGTGCTAAGATTTTAGTTTTCATTAGTGGCTGGGGAATGTCCCTGCATCTTGGTGTAATTTTGCACCCTATGGATGCAAATCTGAGCCATTCTTTCCAAAATTCTTTTATTTAATGCCATGTGCAACCTACCAGGATTCTGCCTCTCCCTATGGGGATTCATAGCAGGTAATAATAAGAATGGAATGAGGAAACAACCAAAGTGGGCCAAACTGAAAGGCTCTTCAGCCCTTTTCTACAGCCAATGACAGATTCTTAGGTTAGGAACATAAAAATCAGGGAAAATATAGAATTATCCATTGCTTTATACATTCTTTGGCAATCAGTAATTTAGGGAAATGTGTCATATTTGAACCATGATATTCCAGTACTTATTGTGACTAATCCTTTTATTGATCCACTCATACTTTGCACCTTCTCAACATTCTGAAGTTATGGGTTTCACAGTGTAATAATGTGCTGTGGGAAAGACATTCTCCTAATTTCTATTAAAGCCACAAGACAATATTTATATTGAAAACCCCAATTTCCTTTGTGTAAAGCAGTTAATAACTCTCCCCAATTTATCTGCTTGGTATGATGATATCATGATATCTGAATGGGTCTACATCTCCTATAAATGGAAATATCCTGTAACCTGCAAACAACATGCCTCAAACAGGTTGACATCAATTGACACTTTCTTATCATTCACTTGAGAGAATTATTTCTGTTCATTTATAGAAAGGATTGAAGGGCATACAATTAAAGAAATGAAGACAAATTACTTAGGTAAGCCATTGCTCAGACAGTTCAATGAGATGAAAGAATCATTAGTAACTTACTTCTCATTTGTTCAGTAGCTCCAGCAATCAAATAGTAAAAGATGTGGAAGGTTCTCTCATCTTTAGACTGACGAATAGCACGGGATTTTTCAAGCAAATCTGTTTGTCAAGTGTGTTAAAAAAATCAATAGCTTATTTCAGTCCTTCCTTAATTGTTCCATCAGCCTCAGAACCATCACTAGCATTGTCAAAATATTTGCCACGAGCTTGTCTGACTCTAACTGCATCTAATTCTGTGGCAGGAGCCACAGTGTTGGTATAATTCTTAGCACAATAAGCAGATCCATTTCCTGCCTCTTGCTGCATGGTAAATGCTGGTAATCAAGGTAATAAGCACAGCAGATATAAATGCTTCTAAAATCAGAGATATAAAAATAGTATTCACAATGCAATTCACACTGCTTTGGAAATGTAGTACCAATATGATTCCTTCAACATAAGTGGGGCTGCTAGAAAAAAAATGTCTTGATACCAGCAGTGTAGGTATAAAAGCAATAAAATCAAGCTTTATTTATGGTCCATTTTTGTGAGTATAAACTACTAAAAATGAATTTGGCAATAGTGTGAGTATTTCAATACTAGTCAGTTATTCACTCTTCAAAGACTGTAGTGCTATAGATCAAACTTCAGTCAATAATTAATAAAATTCAGTTAATAATTTAATAAAAATATTAAAACATGATGGTTTTCTAAAGATCAGGAGTCAAAATAAGAGCAAAGAGATGAGCTGTTTGATGCTACACCCAAGAGATAAGGTCTTATATAGGTCTGATACCAGCCTCAGCAGTATTTGCCTTTCTGAGACATGCAGTGCAGCTTGCTTATCTTACTGCTTTGTCCTCAGCCTCGTTAGCTTCCAGTGCAGCTCACTGCAAAGGATACAAGTCTCAATGTTTGCTCCCACGATGTAGCCTGTCACGTCAAAGTTGATACGGATGAATTTACCCTGTGAATGAAAAGAAGATCTAGATTGGGCTGTTCTTGCAGGTTATGTCAGGTTGTCCAATGTTAGTATTTAGCCTGTTCCATAACACATATACATCATTCTCCTAAAACTAACATATTTGTTTCCCTCCTGCCGGGGCAACCCATGAAAAGAAGTGAATTTCTCTGAAATTCCCCCTGTGCAGATTCTCCTCCACATTTTGTTGAGGCACTGAAAGGGAATAGAGTTGTCCCAACTGGACTAGACTTTGGAAGCTGGGGTATGACAACATCTGTTTTCTACGCTGATTTCCACAGGGTCAGTGAGGGAATAGCATTGGATCCATGTAACTCCATCTGCTAAGGTTGGTCTGCATGGATCCCTGAACTTTGTAAGGAGAGAGCAGAGGTGGGAGAGGAGGGTCTGCAGGGAAAACAGGCATCTGGCAGCACACCCAGAAAGAAGTGGTATCAGATAGCTACAGCCTTCAGCTCACAATGTTCTGACTCAAAGCTGTATGACTTTTTGTTCTTTTTATCTGGCAGTTTTTAATGTATTAACCATTACAGTTACACCTTATCAGGTATATATTCAACAATGGTGCAAAGAAAAAGAAAGTAGAGATTTTGTTTGCAAATATTCTGAAGGTGGATATGTCATGGAGCAGGAATTGACTCTGACAGGTCACACATAGACTGCTAAATTTTGAGAGGACAATGGTACTGTAAAGTCTGAGCTTGATCTTTAATCCTCTGTCAGGCCAAATTCCTATTTCAGAGGGGAATTCTAAACTGTTTTTAAGGGATTAGTTTTAAAACTCTCTTTAGAGAGAAATCCTGATGGGAGCCCCTGTCTGTACGTTGGTTTTTAAGAGGTGTTGTGCCTCCCCCACACATAGACCCAACTGGATTTCTCCTACTTACAAATCTGGAGGAGTTGTCATTCTTCACAGTTTTGGCATTTCCAAAAGCTTCAAGAATGGGGTTTGCCTGTAGAAGCTGCTTTTCCAGCTCACCCTAAAATTCATTCAGGAGCAGTTAACACTAATCTTCATAATTATTTAATGAAAATCAACACATGTACACTGGAGAGAAAGGTGAAATTTAATTTAAGTCTCTAACTTTTTTTGATGAATGCTGCACTTCATGTGGATTTGGTTTCATTCTCCGTTAATCTTGCTGTTAATATATTTGTGCAGTTGACTGCTGCCCTATACATGACCCTTTTCCAGCCCTGTTGCCTGTGACAGATCAAACTCTATTAATCTGTTGAGCATCATGACTGGCCTTTCTTACAAAAAGGGTCATTCAGTGTCAATTATTTTTTCTGGCTTAATATAAATTTTAGAAGGGATATTTTGAAAGGAACCTCTAGCATGTTTTCTTCAAGTTAGTTCATTGAGATCCTTTGCTAGCAAATGACAATGTAATTAGAAGAACTTTTTAATGTAATACAGCACAAAGCTACAAAGCAGATTTCATCAAGTCCATTAATAATGGTCCATGCAAGCCTATTTAGGTTAAATATGGAATTGCATTGATTTATCTCAAACTAGGATAATGAATTCTCATGCAAACACACGAACTACGTATTATATAGTTAATTGTGATTGGTAATTGCTAAGGAAATAAACCATGCAATGAAACAAGCATGCATTTAATACCCTAAACAAGTCAGTGAAGTTGAAAAAATCCTATGCTTATGTATACAGCTTTTCTGAACTTTTCATTCAGCTCAGTCCTATGAGATCACTCACTTTCACATTTGCTTCTTGTCAACCTATTCCTTGAGTACTACTCTGCAGTAGCATGCATTATTTCAAATAACTCACCCTGAAAAGGAAAAAGCCCCTGATAGATAATATGATAGAATTTAAATCATTTTAATTAGAAAACAAGGGAATATTTAGGTTAAATCTAGGAAATAATTTGGAAAATGAAAGTGCTTCCCAATTAGTGTGCAAAAATGGTAACTTTTTCTCAAGTGTCACTCCTGATTGTCTTGTAACTTCCATGGCAATGGTGAGAGCTGCCTCAAAAATATCATGGAAAAGCTACTACCCAAGAGTTGGAGGAAGAGGAAAGGAAGGTTTTCAAACAAGCTAATACAGAAATCCTAGAATAAGTAATGAAGTCCCTGAAGATTCTCTATAGTGAGCACCAGTTTCCAGTTACACTCTGTGGACTGAAAACTCCAGGGTAAGTGAAGGCTGTTGCTGAAATCAGATGGTGATAGGTAAAATAGAGCCTTGTCTGTTAAACCATCTATTTCTAGTGAGGGCTGAACCATGCCATAAACTGGGGGTATAAAACTATAACTCCAAATGATCATCACTGTGTGCAGCTCTAAGTCCACTGAACTCCACAGAGGTGTCTATGACAGCCATGAAGGAGTTTTGCAGGGAGATTGTCAAGGAAGTACTAAATTAACTAAGGGGTAATGCATTACCCGTTGTCATAGCTGAAGTGTGAGAGGCAGCAGTCAGAATGGGGGAAAAAAAGACCCCATGAAAAATTAAAGTCTATTTTTCTGGCACAGAAACACAAAGAATATGCCAGCAAACCTGCCTGTGTTCCCAAAGCATCAGTGTGCTGGTATGGCACACCACAACCGAGGAGAGCCCGTGAGGGCCTGTCAGAAACTGCTGCAACACACCTGCAGACACATGCTGCAGTGGGAATGGCTCTGTTACACATCATAGCAGCAAGCTAAGAACATGCTAACTCTTGTGAATGTGAACAATTCTCACCAGCTACATGAAAATGTAAACCCAAAAGCAATAACAGACGGAAAGCATGCAGCCAAACAAATCAAACACTGTGAGTTTAGGGATTATTTCACAACAGTCCTAAAAAGTTCAACCTGAAGCACAGAAAGCATTTGGGTATTTCATTCAGAAGTCATGTTGCTTCATTTCAGGCTGAGTGGCTCTTCCAGGATCGTGGGAAATGTAATTCAGACTATGGCAATTTGAACACACACACAGAGAAGAGAGTGATATTTGAAAGATAACCCTGCCTGTGTCAGACCTCATTCTTTACCATGGAGCCTGACACGGTTAGGGTTGATTTGTGAGAGCATTTGGTGCTATTGTTGCTTTTTATCATATCATACAACATATTTCAACAAAGTCTCTCTTAAATTTTTGGGGTGCAACAATAGCATGCAGGTCTACACTCCGTGCCTTAAACACACACCAAACAGTCTCAGTTACTCACGTAAGCAAAAGATGGACCTTGCTGTATTGAATAACATGGTATAAAACAAGTGTCAGTATCATTTCCATTAGACAGACATGTTTATTGTTTTTTTCCTGTATTAAAATAACCAATACACAGTTTCCATGCAATAAACCAGGAATACAGATACAAACAACCTATTGCAGACACACCAAGAGTATAAATACCATTAACATATATGGAGCATTTTAACTGGAGGAAATAAAAAACCCTGAAGAAAAGGGATGGGATTTGGCTCCAATCCCAGGTTAGTCTCCCAGGATCAGACAAGGATAAATATTTGTATGGTAAATCCCTAGTTCTTCTCTGGTGCAACTGAGGCATTTTGCTAGTCATTATTATTTAATGACTGAAATTGCAGTGTCAGTAGTTCCAATCACTGAATCTCTATTTGTCAGCATGTTATAGAACAAATTTTACTTTCAGCTCCTATCTGACAGATAGCTCCCTTCAGGTCTGTCTCAGGGCAAATTTGATCCTGAGACTCATGTAATTCCCCAGAGGAGTCAGCAGCAACTGCAGTTTCATGCCTGTTAGGAATGGCCTTGATACCACAAGTTTGTTTCCCCCAGTCACTGAGTGAGGACTCAGTAGGAAGAGATAATCTTTTTGCATGAACATTAAACAAGGGAATTAAGCATTAAATAAGCTTTTAGACTGTTTCCATTAAATTTATTCACAGATACCTAGAAAATACTACCCAAAAGGGCATCTACTCCCTCCCCTGCCCCAAAGCAGAATCCACTGTACCAATTATTGATTATTAAACCCCCAATTATTTGTGATGAAAGAGGTCAGGCTGCACACCCTGTGCTCTGGAGTCCTCTGTCTGCTGGCACACAGGCTGGGCAAGGGCAGCTGTGAAACCCAGCACTGGTGGGATCATGAGATTTTTACTTCATTTTCCACTACCCTACTAATTACTCATTTTGGATTCAGGACACATTGAAATGCCTTCCCAAATTAAACCTGTTTTGTCAATAGAAATGAATTGCTGCTTTTTTTTTTTTTTCAGAAGTTTGAGTAATATTTGAAAGGCTGAAAATGATGTATCATTGTATCATTGATAACAGCAAAGACATCTGAGAGCTTCAGCCATAATAATGATCTCCAGGTATAAACTCATATTATGGTTCAAACTAAGGAAATGAACTTTAGTCTCTAAGGAAAGACTGTTACAAATTTTGAAGGACCAAATTACGTATAAAAAATTGTGCCTTTTGAACTTGTTCTCTCTGACAGATTAGCTAAAAGACAAGTTTTATAGTGGGACTCTTTGCTAGGTAGTAAGAAAACTCACTAACAAAGCCAATCAAAACTTTGGGAGTTTAAATGCTGGTATACATTTTTGGGATGCAGTTGGAGATGTGTTAGTTACAGGCTTTCCCAAACTTCTTGGTTGCCAGAGGCCAAGGGTAAAGTAAGGACCCAAGCCCTTGCAGATTTCAAAGCCTTCATGCTAGGATATAAATAGGAGCTATGCATAGGGAAAGCTATGAATATTTCTCTTTTCCCAAAGTACATGCTGATTTGCTGTCTAAGATTGTGTCAAACAAATTTTTTTTTCCATAAACATTGAGCTATGATGTAATTGTGTACTCCTACTATGTTGAGTGCTTGACAAGCCACAGTGTTGTCAAACTGATTTTCTGTTAGCTCAGTCACCTCAGCACAGCCCTAAGAGCCTGAAGGAGATTTGGATAGGGAAGAGCTCACTTACAGTGACGCTGGTGTCCTTTTTGCCCTTATGTGATGAAGCAACAACAGCCAGGTACTGAATGACCTTTTTGGTATTTTCTGTCTTGCCAGCACCAGATTCACCTCTGAAGGGAAAGAAAATAACACAAAAGAAGGTAGGTAATGCTGCCATGTGATGTATTTAGTGTTTAAAAACAGGACTGGAAACTGCCTGGCTCGGTTATTATTTACCCCAGAACACCATCTCTCCAAATCCACCTGACTTCAGCATGCAAAGAATTCATTATCAGAGCTGCATCTCTGCCCTGTTAGTGTTTTGAGTGGCCATTGGGCCATTTAAGGGAATCCTAAAACATGATGCATTTTTGAACAGCAGTTCATCTTGCTTTGGCAGCATCTGAACATTTATGAGAAGTGGATCTGGCAGGGTCTGCTTATATTCTAGGATCAAAAAATACAACATTAACTGTGATGTGGTACAGCAGTAAGAAAAAACATCAGCAGTAATACAATGGTTTTATCTCCTGAGAGTCTGGTATTAAAGCAGACTAAGAGCTTGTATCAGTGGGGAGAAAAAGTGAATGGTCCTGCCTTGTCTGAACTCTGTGTTCAGATGCTCCTTGAATTCACTGGGACCAAGACTGGGGCTGCCTGAGGTGCCCTGCTGACTGGGTAGTAGGGACATCTCATATGGGGTGATGTCTGAGCAGCAGAACTGGCATCCTGGCTCTGCTCCATGCAGTGTCCCTTGGGAAGCAGGAGGGCAGGAGGGCAGTGGTAACTTTTGTCTCCCGGAAGGTTTCCAGGGTTAAGTTTATTTACAACTCTTATGCCCTCTCTTAAAGTAAGAGTGGTTTTCAAAGTACAGATATACACAGTCTTTTCTCAACAGAACACTTCCAGCCTATGTTCCCTCTCTAAGTGTTACATTGTCTTATGTCTTTCAGGTACTTCTGGTTCTGATGATAATATAGACAAAAATATTTTTATACTGCCCTGTTCAGCAGTCAGAGAAGGTGTTTAAGTGGGTGTGGATGTAAAAAACTAGTTCTTTCAATCCTATCCAGATAGTGCTGTGAGGAGAGCAAAAATCTAAATCTAAATTGGACTTATTATTCTTTGGATCTAAACAAAAATGGATTAAACAAAATAATATATTCAAGAATCCCATGGATATTTGTCAGCTCTTTCAAATCTGAAACTATTTAGCTGGATCCATTGCAGCTCTGCTTCTTTTCCTAATTAGGAAATACAGGAGTTAATTTTCCCTACCAAGGGACTAGTGATAAATGGACATAAAACCATGGGTAAGTGCTGGGCAGAACTTTCAAGACAAAATGACACTGATATAAACCTTAGGAAACCAAAAACAATTCCTGCCTGAGGTATGACACAATGATAAGTTTCTTCTGGCTTTTAGAGTTTTAACCAGCAATAATGGAGATGAATAAATTTCTTTTCTGGGTTAATTTGCACAGTTTAGAGGTTAGATTCATCTCTGCCTGAGCTTCAGTGCTAAAACATCTCTCTGTTTTACTGATAAAAATTAAGTGTCCTGGGAACAATTCCAAGCCAAGCACACCAATGTGAAGGCATATGCATACAAAGTTTTCAAATAAATCCACCTTACAACTTTGTTTCTTTGGAAAAAAAACAACCCAAACAACTTTCTTAAAACAAACCCTGGGCTTTGAACTATTCCATTTTATTAAAGGTTATTTGTAGTTCATCACTCCATGAATTGCATTTCCTTTCTCCCAGGACAGCAGTGCCCATCATTTGGCTTTCCCCTGAATCCCTGTGAGTATTACCATATATGGCATCATTTTCCTTGTAATTATCCCATCATACTGTACTGCTAAAGTTACTTAACATGTTGTTCTGTTCTTTCATCCTTAACTCTTTGCTTCTGCACAGACTGAGGGTTTTCCTCTTTTCTGCAGATAGACTTTCATAGAATCATAGAATTTAAGGTTTGGAATGGACATCTTCTAGTCCCAATCCCCTGCCCTGGGCAGGGACACCTCCTCACTAGATCAGGTTGCTCAAGGCTCATCCAGCCTGGTCTTGAACACTGACAGGGTTGGGGCAGCCACAGCCTCCCTGGGCAACCTGTGCCAGTGTCTCACCACCCTCACAGGAAAAAACTTTCTTCTCACATCCAACCTAGACTTTCCCTTCTTCAGTTTGAACCCATTTCTCCTTGTCCTATCACTGCTGTTCCTAACACAAAGTCCCTCTCCAGCTCCTTGAAGGCCCTTCAGATACTGAAAAGTTGCTATGAGGTCTCCATGCAGTCTTCTCTTCCCCAGGCTGAACAGCCTTTGGGGCTTTAATTTGCTTTTGAAGCAGACAAAACAGATGCTTCCATATAAATGCTGTTAGCACTGTCCTGATCATCATCTTTTGGGAGTAGACTGATCATTCTTTAACTGAAACCTCTCATTTCATGCCAGGCATTGTTTTAGGAACTCAGTGCAGGATTTAAAGCTCACATATATAGTGCTCATATATATGTGTGTGTGTGTGTGTGTCAGCTGTAATAGACTTTTTGTACCACGTGAGCTACTAAATCCTCCCTGACTCCATTACCTGCGCGTTAAATGAAAATTATCCCAGCTAGAATAGGTGTCCAAATCAGGGTAAGGTGAGACTAGCAAATTGGCCCCACTGGGTTGAGCCTGTGGTGTATCTAGGACTCTTTTAAGTTTGAGAATAACTGGGAAAAATTGATTTAAAGGGTGTATTTATTTTAGTTGTTGAAAACTTGAAAACTTTCTGTGTTACTATTATGATATGAGACTTAGCTTAATTCCACTTTTGGAAACATATAAAAAGTAACAGCAGAATTTATTTCAGCAAGCAATGAACCACAAAGATTGCCCGTTCACACATCTCTTAATCTGGCTGTGCTGGCACTGCAGGAAGCCTCAGAGCTCAGAGCAGTCAATGAGGTGCTCTAAATCACATTAGGGCTTGGCAGGCTTTGTCCTTGCAGTATGAGATGAGCAAGGATAATGAAAATCTTTGTCCCAGAGCAGCTGTACCCCACTAGAGCCCCGTGTCAGGAGCCAGCCCACTGATCCTACAAATTTACTTACCAAACAGTTCCCAAAAGAGCCTGAGCTGGTTCAGCACCAAGCTCCACCCTGGGTCTAAAGCTACCCGAGATATCTGTATGGGAGAGGGGCCAGGCAGCAATGCCTGCCAGCTCCAGCCTTTGAGATTTACTGAGCTGGGAAAGAAAAGAATTTAGCTCTCTCATGGAGGAGACTTTTGACTAATGGGGCTTTGCAGTTTGGAGATGTTCTGGGTGAGTTTGGTTCTTGACATGTGTCAGGGGAGAAAGTAGGTGAAAATCCCATGGCTGGGTGAGACTCTGGAGAGTTTGCCTGAAAAGAGAGAGGGGAGGAATAGGAAAAGGGCAGGATAATCACTGCCTCACACAATGTTTTGTCTGTTACTGTATCAAATTAAGTGGAAGTAGCACCCTGCTACTTCCCAGTTTTTCCAGAAGCCATTCAAACTAAATGCACATTTTAAAAAAAGTAAAAGGTCATGAAAAAGTATTTGATCATATGTACAAATCCTGTGTTTAACAAGCATTTGTTTTCACAGACTTCGCATTTCCCCAAACAGTCAGAATTTTGGTCAGGTTTTTTTCTCATTCATTTAAGGTAGTTTTTTTGTTACTGAAACTTGTGCACAGTCGTCTTAGCCACATCTGCTTTCTAGAAAACACTCTACCCACTCTTTTCAGGAAGTGGCTAAAATATGATAACCCCACAATAAGACAGGTCGATGAGGAAAACTGGAAAATGCCTAACTTAACATGCAGAAAATTTTGTCAAAAGCATCCTTGATGGCATTTAAGCAAATAAATCCAGCTAACTAGCAATAGAGGAATGGAAAAATGGTCAAAATTGAAGGTCAAATAGGAGATCTCTCTCCTATTCAACAGTCTGAGTGACTTTTCAAAATAGGCAGGAATGATAAACCAGTGGAATTTGTGGAGTAATAAGTAGTGCACAGCAAAGCTTGTGGCAACAAAATCACTGCCTGACCCATGACACAGCAGCTGAACTCCCTCACGCTGCTGCTGTCTGAGCACTGGCAAGTCAAAGCTCAAGGAGTTTTGCCTTCCCTTCAGCATGTCAGGACACAGAAACATCAGAGAGTTCAGAATGGGGCTGGCCCTGTTGCAGAGACTGCAGAGAGCTCCAGCCCACTTGGTGCTGCTGAGCCCTCTTGGGCAACACACCCCTGGCTCTGCAGGCTGCAGGAGGCACCAAACCTGCCCCGTTCCAGCTTCAGCATGTGCTAACAGCACAAAACAACACTCACGAAGATCACACTTTTCAACAGTGATAACAGCATTAGGAAGCTGTGGGGAGTCACCAATAGCTAACAGTGAAAAGCAGCTCAGGAAATATCCAGGATGCTCAGTGTTCCTCAGTTCTTTCAGCTCAGCTTAGCTTCCTCTAGGAACCTTTTAAAATGCCTTATCCTCAAAGGTCACACTTTTCAACAATGATAACTGCATTAGGAAGCTGTGGGGAGTCACCAATAGCTAACAGTGAAAAGCAGCTCAGGAAATATCCAGGATGCTCAGTGTTCCTCAGTTCTTTCAGCTCAGCTTAGCTTCCTCTAGGAACCTTTTAAAATGCCTTATCCTCTCTGCTCACAGTTTCACAACCACACTCCCCAGCTGTTCACTGTGAACTCTGACATCTCTAAATTCAGAAAGTCAATGAAATGAAATGATTTGTGCATTGAAGACTCCCGACCTGCTTTCTATTTTGTGAACAGGTATATCTGCTGGAGTAGATTTAGGACTGGAGTTGAAGCTTACTGAAGGTGAGGAGAATATATCTGTTCCATCAGAATTTGAATCAATTTTGAATAAAGAAAGACATTGTAACATTGAGATATACCAAAATAGATGTTTACTTACGTGCACAGGATAGACTGGTCTTCTCGATCTGTGAATAAAGAAAAGTCATCCATTAATTAAGGAGCACTTATATTTATAAGGATTTACATTGAACAGCCTAGATCTTCCAAAATCTGGCTGTCTATGATTACTGAATTCGCATCTTATTTATTTAATTTGCCCTTGCATTTAAATAACCACCTCTAATGGAAATATTTTGTACAAAAAATGAACAAAAGGTTAAGAGGTCGAAAATAGTTTTTGCAAATTCCATTAGAGATGAACTGTAAAAATGTTTTTTCTGACAGAAGCACTTATATTTATAAGGATTTACATTGAACAGCCTAGATCTTCCAAAATCTGGCTGTCTATGATTACTGAATTCGCATCTTATTTATTTAATTTGCCCTTGCATTTAAATAACCACCTCTAATGGAAATATTTTGTACAAAAAATGAACAAAAGGTTAAGAGGTCGAAAATAGTTTTTGCAAATTCCATTAGAGATGAACTGTAATGAGGACAGCAAAAAGATCAGGCTCTCTATAAGAAGATTATAACAAAATTTCCAATCTGAAACTCAAGTTTTCACTATGCTTATGAATTATGGCTGGCAGCCCACTTGAGGCAAAGCCTGGACAGATAAGGCATCAAAAACTAAAATGTTCTAAGCTAGTCATGCAAAGCTTTGAATTTTGAAAGCACAGTAGTTCAAATACCTGAATAATGTACTGTCTATTTCATTTCAGACTGAGAGATGCCTTTTATCAAGAAGACAAGGAATTTGAGATATTCTCCAAAGAATAAGATAAACAAGATACTTCACAGATTTTACAAGAGCATGTCTACAAAGTACATAAGTATTCTTCATGTTTTTTACCATGAACAGGACCATCAAACACATTTTGGATCAAGTTTATAAAAGAAGAACTAAAATCTCCATTTCTACTATGTGAGGCATGTGAGGTTTCTGACACTACACTGTAATGCTGCAGGAAACTGGTTCTATGACCTAGTCCATATCCCAGCTCCATAACCTGCCCTTGGAGTGATCCTCCATGCTTATGCTTTTTGGAGTTAGAGTTTTCTCTTTACCTTCTACCAAAAAGCAGAACCAATTTTTCACTTGTCAAATATTGGGACAAGTTTCCCAGAGAGGTGTGGTATCTCTACCCTTGGCGCTACTTGGAAGTAGAATCGAACAAATCTCTGAGCAACTAGCCCCAGTGCTGAAGTTGGTCTTTCTTTGACTGAGGAAAATAAATTCCCAGGCAGGTCAAATACATTTTTGAAATGCATAGTTTAGAAATCTGAGATTTGAGGCTGATAATTAAGGCAGAAACCAACTTTCTGTATGGTTTGGCATTAGCTATCAAATGCAGAGCCAGTACTAGCCCAGTGGAGCCTCTGGTCAGAGATTAAGACAGGAACTTCTTCCTTTTATTCCATGTGTGGGGTGACTTGCAGGAGTATCTGTCTGTCACTTGCCCCTGGGGCTGACCCTGTATGTCATAAGCACCACGAGAGACATAAAATTTCTATACTGTGTAAAGATAACAGAGACAAACTGAACCCATTAAACTTGCAAGTTGTAATTGCTGCCTCTGGACCACAACCAGTCTAGGAAAAGCAGTAGAGAATTCTGTTATGGCTTGGATTGATATTAAACAACTGTTTTACTCCCAGTTCCCCAGTAGCTGTAACATTAACTGCTTTATTGATCATGCACACAACAAATAGTGCCACTTAACTGCTTTACTCAGTAAATTGGTACAGAATGACTCATTACATTTCTATTGGAGATATTTGTCAGCAATCAGCACAGCAGGACTCTTCCACATAAACATTTGGGAGGAGAGGAGCTGTGAGCCATGTTTGTTTTTCACTGCAGGATATGATCTAGGCTTTCTTTTACGTTAAAAAAGTGAGAACACGGTAGAATTTTTGCTAAAAATACTCTGTTGTGTAAATAGGCAGATACTGATATTGCATCACAAACCCATAAATACCATAAAGAAAATAAAAGTGACTCCTTGATACAGAGTTGCCAGTGGAATTTCTGAGCTCAGGGAACATTAGAAAAAGTTGGTCTCCTCCAAGCCAAGTATTTTCTCACTACTCTTTGCTGCCCATTGCTGCACTTCTTTTGCTCCTCATGAAGTGAACCCCCTGGAGGTGTATCCTGAAGGGCCCAGCCACAGGGGTTTGCAGGAGTGTGTGTGTATGGGCAGCTTTGGGACATGTAAGAGTGGAAGAAGGATTAGGAAGGTCAGGAGTTGCACCAAATGCCCTCTGGGATAGGTTAATCATGGGAGGAACCTCATGCTGACAAACTATCCTATGCTCACTTGTGGAGGGAGAATTCCAGATGTTATTCTATCTCCCTCAGCAGTTCCAACTAATTGCAGCACTAAGGAGGAAATTATGAGGAAATCTAATCCGATTGTGTTATGACTCAAGCTGCAGATTCTGGTCTCATTTACTTTCAAAGGCTCTGCTGTTTGATTAATCCCATTTCTGTTCAGGAATATTTTATCCCATACAGAAAGGACTGTGCCCTATTTTGGGAATCTGCAAGTTTATGTGGTTAGATCTATCAGAAGAGAATGATTTTCAGAAATAAAACTCCTTAAACATAATTCCTGGGGTTTAACAAGTAACACAATATATCTGCTATATTCTAATATCTTTTTGGTTAATGCCTTTTTTTAAAAATTGGCACTACCTGGAAGAGTATCATATCAACCTACTGTGTGTTATATGAGATGTTTTGAACAATTTTTTATTCTCTCCTCAGTTTTTAATAGCATAGGGATCTACCTTTACATTCTAAACCTCACCAGTTTTCCTAAACATGCAGCTGACTTTTTTTTTCCTTTCTGGAATCTGCTTAGCTTTTGCACCAAACACCTCCAGATTGCTTGTAAGAATCCTTGCCCCTCTGTTCCTGTTAGACCAGTTAGCTCTGCTTAATCACAAACAAAATCAGATGGTTTATCACAATGAAGCAGCAAGTTGGCAGCTTTACCATAAAAGGAAAAAAACCCAGACTGAAACCATGTTCCACCACTCGCTTGCTGCTCCTTTACATTTGTTAATAACCACACTGCCTAAAGGGGACATTTCTGTGCAGTCCTGCTAAGGACACAGTAAACAGATGGCTTCTCACAGGAGCCTCCTTTTCTAAGATCTTGGGAACTTTGTCCCATACCTCCAAGTAACTATCAGGTTGTTTGTTTGTCCATCTTTAACTCCAGCTTGCATAAAAATGGCTCTGCAGAAAATAGTCTCAAAACTGCAGAAAGCTGTAATATATCTTCTCCGTGATGATTTATTGCCAGAGGACTTAAAAAAAGCCTAAGCAACTACATGAAAACTTTGTATCTGTTACTACTGCTATGTAACCTGACTTTTCACATTTGTATTGTCTGTCGTTTTTTTTTTTTTTTTGTTGGCTGCATGCAAGGAAGATGACAGAAGGCAGCAGAGTTACTCCTCCTTACTGGACCAGTGTCTCAGCTCCACCATCACTGGAAGCTGGCAGTGCTGCAGGAAGGAGTCATCCACTCACCTCCAGCTCCTCTTCCCTGGCCTGCACTGCCCTCTCCTTGCTGCTGTGGCAGCATTCATACAGCCACACTGTACACCAGGAGAGAGTGAGCCACCTTAAAACTAAATCAGCAAAAAGCCTGGGGTGGTTTTCACCTGGAGCAGTTTTGCATCATGTCTGTCTGAACACTGGTGCTGGCAGTGCAAGAGTTGGACTGAGGGTTGAGTCCTTCACATGGCAACTGTGCCACTGGGGAGCTGAAACATGGGAGAGAGAGGTGGGTGCAGGAGCACAGGGAATGTTTTATGATTGCAGTCTCTAGCTGTAGTAGTAGTCAGCTAGCTTGTCTGTAAAGACAGTCAGTGGGGGCCAGTTCAGTGTGGCAGCTCCTCAGGAGGCACACACAAAATGCTCTTGTAGAATGTTATATATTCTCTTAGTCTTATAGATTAAAGAAAATTAAAGTTTATTCTTGTTCTGCCTGGAAATGAGCATCAGTGTGTGTGCCTGGGCAATAATCATACAGCATTAGTGGCATGGTGAGCAGTAGATTTGACAAGACATTCAGCAACCCTGGCTGAGCATGAGACAGCATGACTGTGATTTGATAAAGGGTGCTCAGAACCACTTGTAACAAGTGGAAATTTTATCTTTTCCCAGCCAACATCGCTGATAATTCCTGTGCCCTGTGAGATGTCAGCTTTGGAAGAAAGTCCAATTATCTGATCATTGTTAACTGAGGCTAAGTGTTTTTATTAGAACAACTTTAATGGGACTTAACCATCATCCCTAATGAATACATTAACCAAGTAAGTCTCTAAAGCAGAGGAGGAATGCAGTGTGCATAGCTCATGTGTTTTGCTGGATGTTTGTGCCAACAGAGGAGAGGGTGAGCGTATGAAGGGCTGCAACTCCCAGATGATGAACCTGCAGTAGGACCAGTGATCTGCAGACATGGAGGCTTGATTCACCAAGAGATAAAGGTTCCCTGAGACATCTGTACAAACTGTTTACTCTGGGCCAAGTGGCTGTGGTCATGGAGTACCAGAATGTAACTCTTCAGTCTCATGAATCTAAGACATATTTTCCTTTGGCAAGAAGAAACTATGCAAGTTTCCAGATAAGGAGCAGTACTGAAGTTTCACAAGGAAAACATTTAATGCCCTGGACCATGTTTATGAGTAAGAACTTTTGTTTATATTCCATTTGCAAATATGCTCACAAAACCCCATGAAGCTCTCTGTGCCTATACATGTTGCGTGCACACACAGAGAATCACGTTGACGCCCACTTTCACCACTCCAATGTGAACAGAATTTGGCTGAATGACCCGAGTTATTTTGAGGTTTGGTTTAGTTTGATGCACAAAACATGAGTAGGTTTTTACAAACAAAAGCACAGCTTTAAAACCAGCTGGGGCCCTCTTCAGAGATGGAAAGACTCCAAAACAGCATGTGCAAGTAAAGCATGGGTGTCCTGTGTTTGTGATGCAAGCTCTGGTGGGGCTGGCCCCCAGCTGCTGTGCCAGCTGTGCGTGGGCAGGATGGGAGGTGATTAAAGAGCATTCTCTTAAAGGTTCAACTGATCATCTACTCCCTTCTCATTTTTTTCTACTTGCTCTCCCCCTCCTCTCTGCTGTCAGAATTCCATGCAAAGGGGGTACATGAATAGCAGGGAGTAAAGCTTCCCAAGGAGTTGGTAGGGTCAGAAATTATTCTGAGCACCAAAAAAAATGAATAGATAGAAGCATGCACTCTTCTGCCTCCTCCCTCCAGCACTCAGCCTGGGAGGCACAGCTGAACCCAGGCTGTTCTAGGTGCAGTTAATGGCCATAGCACAGGCAAGCTAGCTCCAGTGGCTTCACAGCTGCTCAGGAGAGCATGTTAGGAGGAACAGGAAACAGAGAGGAAAAGTGAAACAGGTCTTTGTGCTGCTGGGATCAGCTGATCTATGCTGCTACAAGTATCAGGCAGAAAACTCACCTACTGTCAAAACAATTCTGTTTCAGCATAGGCTGTAGTAATAAGGGTTTTTTCCTTTTCTATAGATAGCTTGCAGGCAGTTCCTAGATGTTTTTCCCCATCCTATTTCTAGGGACAAGTACTGTATTCTGCACAGCTGAGTCAGACTACTGCTAATGATCTGCAGGTGCCAGAAGATTGCTGTGGAGCAACTCTCAAGGCTTCCTGCTTAAATAAAGGATCCAAGGAAAGACTGCCTTGGTTTCAGGGCCTGCTCAGAGCTCTGGACAGTGCTACATGTAGAGCAGAGTTCAAGAGGTGAGCGGGAGGACAGATACGTGACTGCAGCTTAGTGGGATGAGCTTATACCAAGTAAGTTTTTTATAACTGTGATTATATCACACAGTACATTGGAAGGTCTGTTTTCAGGATATTTTTGTTGCTTTATTGATCCTCCTCTGCTGCACTGTATCTCTGCCTTCTGGGAGGCACTCAAAGAAAGGAGTTGAAATAGTCTCAGAATAGAAATGACACATAAGCCATAGGAAGGATAAAAGGTTGCTATTGTAAAGGAGATACCTAGTTCTCTGAGTTTGGAGTTGAATTAGCTATATTTCCAGCACTCATATCTGAAAATGTAAGATTCTGAAGTCAGGAAACAAAGTTATAATTAGGCAATCAACTTATATCTGTAAATAGGCTTCAAGAGTTAACTCTTCAGAAGTTCTAAGGATATTGTTACCTGCATTATTTTGTGAGCATTACAGTTACTACACATGTATATATTAATCACTATGCATAAATATATTGCTTGTACCAGGGTTTGATTGGTATTTTCAGGCAGTAGAAATCTGGTACTTCTGAGGATTTGATGGCCTGGCACACACATATAGGATGACCTTTTTTCACTGTGGGAAAAGTCTAAATTATCTATGATATGCTAAACTGACTAAGTGGAACTCCTAGTAAATTCTAGGTATGTATTTCAAGTAAGACAACTACAGAAATACTGCAATCCTTGTGATTACAATGTGCTGTGTGCCCAGAAAAATACTGTGCAATTTTATTTGCATAGTCAGATAAAGTGCACAGGGGTTTTGGATGGATTAGTTTCTGCAAAACAATCACTGTTCTGTGTGTGTGTGTAAATATTACAAAAGAAATCAATACTGAATACTAATCTAGCTCCTAAACTGAAATTTTGAGATGCTGTTTATTGTTTTCACCTGCCAGATCTAAAACCTATAAGCCTCAAACCCTTAAATCCTTCAGCTCCAAACAGGAAAGCCTGGAACTTTAGGGCCAAGCATGTGAATGTTGCTGAGCCATAATTGCCAGCCAGAATTTCTGCAGGGTCAGGGTCCTTATGAGAGCATTTAAATTTCAAAGCCTTTTGTAGAGTCCTGGTTTCCTCTAGCATCTAAGGATGATGTGAGATGTCTGTAGGTGTTGCAGACATATATATTCATCACTATAGCACATTCATTCCTAAATTATGATTTTTTTCTTAAAACAAATGCCCCTCAGTCTGTCAGTGGTGACTGCAGGAGGAGAATACTGAATTTTGCAGAGTTTGTTAGCACCATTTGGGGCCTGACTGCTTTCCCACAGCTCATTGCCATCCTCGTTAGCAAACAGAGCCCATCTCAGCTCAGGGCTCCAAACATCAGGCTATAAGCAAAGTAGCCTCAAAACATCATTTGAATTTGCTTTGCTGGAGGGGAGGGAGAGAGAGCAGCAATGCCACAGATCCAGCAGTGCTAGCAGCTAACTTTGGAATAGTCTCCACTGTTGGAGAGGGAGCATTTTCCATGCCCGTATTTGCCAAAACTATTTGCTTGACTTTGAAACCTTCCCACATGCCTCGACACAGATGGGTAAAAGGATTGTTTTTCCTTTTTGAGTCACAGTGTTTGTGGACTGCTGTTCCTGCCAAAGAATTCCTCTGAAACTTCTAGAAAGCCTGTGTTGCCCTCTGTCACAGATCTTTCCTTGGCTGTGCTGCCTGCAGGAGCACATGTGGAGTTACAAGGTGTTTTCTTCCATGTTGTGGGGAGGGATTTCCAAGAACTGCAGCTTTGAGCTGTCCTACCTTGCAGCATGCTCCTGTAGGCCGTGTCTGCGATGGCATAGATGTGAGGAGGCATCTCATGCCTCTTCTTTCCCTTGTACATGTCGATAATCTTCTCTGAATAGATGGGCAGCTGTTTGTATGGGTTGATCACGACGCAGAAGAGACCTGAATAAGTCTGCAAGGAAATTCAAATCAAAACTGGGCTTAATATCACATGCCATGTCTGGTCTGGGAAGCAGAGGCATCAGCTGCATGAAATTAGTGGGATTTAAGCAAGTAGCACTCTTTTTTGTGTTCTGTTCAGCATAACAAATGAGGCAGAGATGTTTGGATGTATGTGTATGGGTGGTTTCCAAGTGCACAAATAATTATTTCTAAAAGCAAGCTGCTGGAAAGGATGTGAATTTAGCAATCTGTGATCTGATGCTAGAGCTTTTTAACTTCAGTTATTTTCAGCACATAATACATTCTCTTACCTGTGATGAGGTAACAACTGTTATAATTCATATTTATTTGTGTATTGTCATATCTGAGTATTTTCCCTGCTCAGGTAGGCATCAAATTTGGTAAACTGACATCCAGGGAAGAAGCTTGGACTGGTGTTAGATGAATGTTTTTATAAAAGCTTATATGAACGCCACGTAACAGTGATGACTGATGAGATTCCTTGAAAAAAATTGCTCAAGTTCCAAATAGATGTCTTTACAGAATAGTCATGTCTTCACTACATGGCTATTTCTTCAGGAAATTTAGGGAAAAATCTGGTTGTTTTACAGTTTAATGAAGGCATTAATATAAAAATATAGACATAACCTGACAAGAGCTTTGGTTACCAGCTGAGAGCTGTTCATCCAGGTTTTGGTGGTTGGTTTTGTGGTTGTTTGTAAATTCTCATCTATTTCTAAATGCTCCAACTGTTGAACTGGAGCAGAAATAATAGCATGTGATAATAGAAGATGAGACATATTTCATAAACGGTCGTTAGAAGAAATTTGACAATGAATTTAATTTCTTAAAAATACAAAATAAATTAAAAACAAAACAAAAGAAAGTGATGAGGTCATCATTGCAGGAATACTGTGATATTTGAACTGGCCTATGGCTGTTAGTTTTAAACCCATGGCAATGAAAAAAAAATGAGCCTATGTCCTTTCTGACATGGGCAGAAGTGGTTTGGGGTTGGATTTTTTTGGTTGGGTTCTTTTTTATTTAATTAATTAGTTTTATTGCCATGCTATGTGAGTGCTTTGTGCTGTGCAGCTGCTGCCATGCCTTAACCTCAGGGCTGTGTCCAAGGGTGGCTCAAGCTGCCTCTGTTCCCCTGTAGGGACCATTGCAGTGCAGGGCTGTGCCGTGGCATCTGGGAGATTTGGCTCTGGGCACAGGGATTTCCCTTTCCTGACCATAATAGGAAATGGCACAACACAGTCTCGGCACAGCCTGAGCACTTTATATGGTATTCAGCAAACAGGGAGAGCATCCAGCAGCCTCCAGCAGCCAGGAGCAGGTTGGGTGCTGGAGAACATCTGAGGTGCTCTGGGTGGTGATGGGGACCTCTCCTGCTGTGTCAGGTTGTGACTGTGTCACCACAGTCTCAAGTCAGATAACAAGAAAATCAAGCTCCAGATCCTCTCCTGTTCTCAGTAGCTCAAGCTAAACCTTTGACATGGAAGGTAAAGAATTCCTGTGCTGGATTTTCATTGACACAGGAGGTCCAAATGAAACTGCTACACATGTCAAAATGAACTTTAGTGTTGCCAGGATAAGGCACATGAAAAATGACAGTTTTATCCTAGAATGACCACCAAGGCCTTTATGGAAAGGACGGCAAGGCCTATTTTTTAGTGGAAATAGATTAACTGTATTCACTCAACTAATCATTCCTAACCAATTAAATAATAGGAGAAAATTTCCAATCTAAGAAGTTATTTAGGCTTCCTTTCCCTGAGATTTCCAGGGACTTCCTGCCTTGCCACATGCAGGGCTGTTTGCATGCTCAGGCATAAAGTAACGGAGCTTTGAAGAGCTGATTTTGAGGCACAAGCAGCAGGATATTAGGGCAGAGCAAAAGCCAGAGCTGATGAAATTCAGGAATCCCTGCTTCAAATTGGACTGTGACTGATCCTACGTCTCACCTCAGGAAAGTTAACCAAGACCTCTTGGTAGTCAGGCATTGGAATGTGCTGCCCAGGGAGGTGGTGGATTCACCATCCCTGGAGGTTTTCAAGCTGAGACTGGATGTGGCACTTAGTGCCATGGTCTAGTAACCATGGTAGGGTTGGACTTGATGATTTTTGATGTCTCTTCCAACCTGGTTGATTCTACAATTCATTGGTTGTAGTTCTAGGTATCTTCTTTGCAAGGATATGAGGAAACCAGCAATAAGGTGATGTTTTGAAGATATGCAAGCCAGTTGGCTAAGCATGTGATTGAAAGTGGGAGTGTTGAAGGTTCTGTGTCTTAAATCCTTCTCCTTGGGGCACAGCCTATCCAGAGAGGGGGAACCCCAGCTGTAGCTCTCCCTAGAGGGTCTGGAGGCAGAGCATGATTTGAAGTTGCTTCCATAGCAATGTTAAGCTTGTGTATCCCTCAGGCAGCTACTGCTGATGGGTATTTACAAGAGACTGGCATAAATACACCATCTGTGTTGCAAATATCTAGGTTTGGGCAGAAGAATCCAACCTCAGTTCCAATAGGTTTAGTTTTGTGTATTTAAGACAGGATTTTTCACAGTTAAGCAAAGACTGCACTAGTAGTGCCTATGAGTACAGCCACAAGGAACTTGATTCTACTCTCAAATCTACTGAAGTTGCATTGGTGTTTCATTCATGTTTATATAATCTTTTTTTGGTCTAATTGTGTGTGGATAAGGCAGATCCTTTTTGTTCTGAGCAATGTGGAGGATGAGTTAGGGGCAAAATACTTCTTGCCCTTCTGTCTTAATTATCTGTGATGAAGGAAAGGCCAGGGTGTTTCTCTGGTGCACAGTCACTCTGTGAATTTCTTCACTGAATCTTTTAAATTAATAATATTTAATAGAAATTCAAGGAGCAGATGGTTTTGTTTTGGGGTTTTTTTATCTAGGTTGATTTTTTTTTTCTTTAGCAGCATTGGGAATCCCCATTTGCATCAGTGATGCTCTAAAGAGAAAAACTTTGAGATCACGTTTTCTATTTATCTGTGGGACTCCAAGGGACTCAAATTGGGCAATACATGGCAAAGCCAAGAGATGGTTGCTTACAGTTAGTTTTGCAAGTGGATGAGACTCAAATTCTCTTTAGATGCTCCATATTTTTTAAAAAGGTATGGCAGTGTCTAGTAGGGCAGCACTGTGCAAAGCTGGACAGTTTCAAGCAGGTTTTGGTTACTGAAAATACTAATAACTTGTTGCAATACAAGTCAAAAATAATTCCTTCAAAACTGTTAATTTACCATCTTAAAATCTAATCTCTTGAGAAAAAAAACTTAATTTCAGGTGCACTTCCATTTTTGTCTCCATGAAAAGTTCTTTGATTTCTAATTGCATTATCCAGTTTTGGAGGTTAACTTCCTCTGCAAAGTGAAAATTCCACTTAGTAAACCTACTGGAAATCCTGGAACATCTCTGCAGAGTGTTGCTGAGAGCAACAACAAAGAAATAAACCCCTCACACATTTCATCCCACTATCCTTCTACTAATTCCTTTTAGATCTTGCAACAATGTGGAACAGTTGTTTTAGTAATTAATTATGCATGTTCTGATATAATACTCTGTGACTGCAAACTTAAAATTCAATGAACTCAGATAATGGGAAGATGGAAAGTCTAGCTGTTTTCAGGAATCTTCATGTGCATTTTAGTACCTCCCTGGAGGAAAGACCTTGAGCTTAGCTCTTTGAAGTTACACATAGCAATTAAATAGTTTCTTTGTTGTACTCTATATAACTATCTTATTTTTCTGCTCGATTTCCTACTCAGCATTCCTCATATTAACAATGAGTACTCTACTCTGTTTCTAAAACCTTGTTACTTCAGCTCTGTACTTTTTTTCACTCATCAGTGGTCTGTCATGCAATTAAAATTTTCATAGACTGAAGCTGTAGCTAACTTTTTTGCAGCACAGCATAGGGATCCTCCATGTAAAATCAAAGATAACAGCTACATTCCTTGGAAACATCAGTTTGCTAACTGTTGATGCAGACAGATTACAGCATTATTAATGTCAAAATATGCTCATTTTAATGTATTTCTGTGGACTGAAATACAGAATTATCTTGGCTGTAGCTCACATAAACATAGAGAAAGATTATAAATTGTCCAGGCTTGTCTGATCTGTTAGCTGACCAAGAGGGGAGGAAGAAAGGTTTAGTGGCTGCATGGCTCTGCTTCAGTAACACACTGGTGTGTGTGAGTACTCTCAACTGAATTCCAGGGGGTTTGTTCATGTCTGAAAACATAAGGTTCAAGCATTCACCAAACCATAACTTGTCAGCTGCCATTCAGTGGGAGTTTTGCCTGAGAAGACTGCATGATTTGCTTTTTCCTTAAGCTCTCTTTTCAAATTACTGGAAACTTGTTCAGGTTTACATCGAAGTAATTCAAAAGGCCCTACTAAGTTGGGTTTTTTTCTTTTAAACAGCAGAACTGAGGTTTTGTTCAGCTAACAGAGAGTACCTTCCAAGCCAACAACATCCCTTCAAAATTAGTAAATTTTGCATAGGAAACCTTCATGTGTTTGAATTGAGCGAAGTAAAAAAAAATAACAATTATTAAAGAATCAGGAGAGTCATGGGGTATAAAGGGAACATTTTTGGTTTAGGATGCAGTTGCTGAAGGGTTAGTACTTGCATGGCAGTGGTACACACAAGGACTGTGTCCCTGGCAGTGGGTGCAAGCCACGTCACTGTTGATGGGATGTGGTAACATGCACTAGGAAATGGTGTGTGTTTGATTCTACTTACATAAATTAAACCTGAGAAGTATCTCTCCCTTAGATTGTGCAGCACTGAAGCTTCATTGAGGCAAGTCAGCTCTGCCATGTCCTCCACTTTGGAGAACTTTGGAGGGTTCATCTTCTGGATGTCATCCTTGCTCAGTGTCACTTTCTTTCCATTTTCTGCCAGTTCAACTATCACCTCGTCCCCTTTCTCTTCCTTGATACTTGCTGCTTCAAATCCATGTTTCTCTGATGGAATCCAAACCAGTTTCTTTGCTGACCAGTCAGCCTGGGCAAGTGGGCTGTTGACGAAGTTTTTGTCCACAAAGAGGAACTTCTCATCATCGCTGAGAGGTTTTTGAGACATTTTGACTCAGCAGACACCTGTTGAGGAAGCAAAATATTCTGCTTAAAGGGATAAAAGGAGGAATGTGTAGAGATATTCTAGGCAAAACACATTGGTCCAATCTGCCATGAGGTAATATAAAAGCAATATAGGTCCTGTGTCATGTCTTACATTTCCATGCAGATACTTTTGGGTACTAGCCTAGATACCTTAGAATATCTGTGTTCAGATTCCCTTTCCTTTGTTACTGTGTCTGAAGTCACCAAAATCAAAAAGCTTCATAGCAGAAAATCAAATGAGGACACCTGGGCTTATTACTTCATTTTATGTTGTACTGAAGACCAGGGAGAAAAGTAAGTGTACTAATGCCAGTACAGTGAGACTGACAGAACTGCACCAAGACCACCAGCTGAACACCTTCCTGCAGCCTCAGCTCTTGCCCATCACAAAGTTAATTGAATTCAGGCCAATACAAAATTTCCCATCCAAAAATACTGTTGGATACATACTGAAATACCAGTGTAAAAATGAAAGAAATAGTAGAAGAAAGGTTCCTGGTTTGTTCCTGCAAGGACAGAAATGAACCTTTCTTGCAAAGAACTATTTCCACTCACCATTTTATTTGGAGAAGAATAAGATTAAGACAAGGTCAGAAGAAAAAGCAGAAAAACTTTTTATCAGTGCTGCTGGTGAAGAAGTAATTATCCCATTTCACGGGGCAGACAGTGGGAACTGATCATTTATGAAGGGTAAATATCACGAGAGAGAGGAGAAATAAAACAAGCCTGGAAATAGCATCAGCTAATAGATCCTCTGAACTATGATGCTCAGAATGGAAGGATGATGCATGTGAGTCATGCAGTTTCATATGGATAAAGCAGCTGATGTATCTGCTCCGCAGGTGAGAGCAATAGGAGAGTTGAGAGAGGAAGCACTGGAGCTTTTCTAAGTGCTCTGCTCTACCCTATGGGGACACAGCTCTAAGTGAGGGAAGGAGTAAACAGAGGACTTCTTGTGGTTTACTACAGGGCAGAAGGAGTTGTGCTAGTCAGGAAACCTGCTGTGCAGTAGAGCAGAGAGCAGAGCTGGGGAGGAGCTACAGCAGGCAGCAAGAAAGAACGTGTGCCCAAGAAAAACATCTCTAGGAGACAGAGGCTGTTTCATTTCCTTATTGAGAATGAATTTAATATCTGCAGCATCCAAACAAACATGAATCTTGAGGGAGCTTGGAGAACTGGCTGCTAAAGAAGTCAGCAATCAACCCATAAGCAAAAGGCTATTTGTAATGACCAAGCTCTGTGGTATGAGGCCAAATGGACACTCTGTGTCCTGGGAGCATCAGAGTTTGCTTTCCAAATATTTGTCCCTGAAGCCTTCCACAGATTAATGGTTTTTCACAAGGCCAGACTGTGTGAGGGGTCTGAGAAACGTGGATCATACGGAAGGTGCTTAAAAACAAAACTAGGATTTTTAGAGGTGCCTAAGAGAGTTAGAGAATATCCCACTCAAATTCAGTGGAAATCAGATGCCCCAAACCCTTAAACTCCCTCGACAATGGTCTCATCTGCTTGGATCTATGCATTGCCACTGGCCCATGTGCAGTGTTCCTTGCCATCAGGGCTCTGCAAGGGAGCATCTGTAGGATGTGGCCCTTTTCTTGTTCCCAGGAGATTCTTGGAAGAGAGCTGCAAGAGGAAACTATTTGACCTCTGTGTGGATTAAGGCAGAAAATGTTCTCTTGTTGCCAAGAGGGCTGGTAGAGCTGCACAGTTCCAATAATGGAGATGGTATTCTCTCCAGCAGAGCTTTCCAGCTGGCGGCTGCAGGGTGAAGCTGGACAGGGGAGCAAAGGGAGCACTGCCCCATCACCAGAGCTGCAGCTCCAGCAGCACAGGGCTCAGGGAGCAGCAGGAGTTGCCATGGCCTCTCTCCTCCTGCTGCAGTGGCGATGGGCAAGGCATGTTCTCCACCCCACTGCCCCAGCAGCGTGGGAGGAACTGCTATGGCAATGCAGCAGGGGATTTCAGACCAGCCTGTGCCCAGAAGAGAGCTATATAGTGATCCTGAAGCATCAGAAAGGTTGGATAGTGCTGCATGTGGCTAAGTGACAAGTGACAACGCATTCATGTCAATAGGAATTTCATATTGCTGTCAGAAATACCCTAAACCACAGAGCTGATTTCATGGCATCAAATCCTGCTACTCTGAGGCTGCCCACAGATGATGATGATGGAAATCAAACTGCTGAATCATCCTGACCATCTACCTCAAAAACCCAGCCAGAGCTAAAACTATTGGCCTGCTGCAAAGCATGTCACAGTGGGACATCCCAAAAGTGCTTTGCTGTTCTTTCGCCCAAAGACCAAGGAGAAGTTCCTTTACTTGTTATATGCTAAGTCAAAACCATCTTCCACATATTACATAATGAAACAATTAGCTGGTCTGTATTTGACTATGTTCTCCTATTCCTCCCTGCACATATATATAACAAGGTGCAGAAAATTTTAAATTCAATCCTTTTGAAAGCAAGATGAGGTTGGAAGGTATAAGAAGTGGCATGAACTGCAGAGCTTGGAAATGCAGGTTGTTATCTGCTAGGTCTAAGCACTAGGACTAGTTTAAACCCCTACAAGAACTAGTGAATAGACAGTCTGAGCTGCATCCTGTAACTCCTCTATAACACAATGAGGAGAAAACATGAGGATTTGTGTGAAAACAAGTTTTCATGACTGATCCTCTGGAATCTGAGGATAAAGTTTGAGTAGCTGCTGGCTACCACTGTAGGAAAAATGAAATGCAGTTATGAAGTGTGGATTAAAGACTATTAATAGTTCAATACCTTTCCTAATATTATCAATAATTAATATTCATTATAAAGAAAGGTTTCTGAATGGAAGGGTAGAAGATAAACTCCACAAACTCAACTAAATTTCTCCTAGAGAGGACTAATGAGCTGCTAATGAGGTGCCGAACCTTTCTGATTAATAATTGGCAATAAATCTTCTGGTCCATCTCTGATCAAAGTCTGAACTGCACTGGTCCAGTGTATGATTGATACTGGGAAAACAGGCCAAGGGGAAAGACTCCATACTGCCTATTGAGAACATTCCCTGGGAAGGCAAAATTTACCCCTTAGCTAGTTCCTTGGTTTCATCTGTAGGGCTGGCTGAGAGAAATGGGGACCACTGTCTCATCTGTGCAAGGGATAGTAAGAGGTTGTCATCGATTCTTTTAGGCTGATGATAGCCCAAATCACATACAAGAGTATTTTTCTACTCAGAGCTGAGCTATCCTGAGAAAGGGAGGGCAAAAAGCAATCACCAAAATCCTATTGATATGAAGTTTCTTGCCTTAGAAATGTGCCAAACTGCACCTAACTGGATCCATCTGTTATATTTGTCTAACCCCCAAATGTGCACTTACACATAGGCATGCAATCTCTATTCCTCCATTTGCTGTCCCACTGCAGAGGTATCTGGCTGACCTTCACTGTCTTTTTTCCCTTTTCACGCTAATGACAGGAGCTGAATGCTGTCTTTACCACCAGTTTATCCTGATTATATTGTTCCAAGGATGAAATATAAATATTTTTAGGAAACGCACTTCAATTAAAAGGTTATTGGCCAAACAGAATTGCCTCCTAGGTCAAAGCTTAGAGGGACTGCTTTTCTCCTAAGGAGAAGATAAAGGACACCTCTCCTTTCCTCTGCAGGATGTGCATGTTGGTATAAAAGCTTATCACATCCGTACAGGGAATAGTTATTAGAACAGAGGAACATATAATCAAGTATGTGAATTATTTTCAGAGTGTAGCAGTAACCTGCTGCTTGACTCAAACTGCATTTCTTGGGCTACAGTAATTCTTGACCATGTTCTTTCCAGGCTCCTTATCTTTTAATTTTCTAGTACTTAACCGAATCATCCAACTGAGCATTGCATGAAAAAAAGATAATCTAGGGGTGAATCCTATATCTTGTGATCTTCATTTGGGTACTGGTTCCCCCAGCACTGTTAGCTTTGTCACGAGCATTGCTCCCAGTCTTTCACCTCTCCCCATCGTGGGCATTGGACATGGAGCTACCATCAGGTTTTATCTGGGATTTTTTTATGCATTCTCCATATACTTCAGTCAAATTGCCTGTAAGTGCCTTGGTCTCCTATAAGGTCTTCTCACCTCTCTTAGTGTGAACTACTACAGGTTAAACACTTGATAGCTCTTGTAATACTCAAAAGAAATTAGCCCAGGTTATTACCTGTGTTACAAACCATAAAAACTAGAAAAGAAGAAAAAAAAAAGACTTGAAGTGCATCATGTGGGGATAGACTCCTTTTGGAAAATACCAACTATTTCAAGTGTTCCTAAATGTCATTCTATTAACTAAATCAGACCCTGCATGTTGATTAGAATTCACAAAGAATCTACACTTTAACTGGACTTTGCACAGGTTGGAAAGCTTTCTCTAGCTCTTGGCTTCTTCTAAAATTAACATACTTAAAAGCCACCAGATTTGCAACTAATAAGTCTCAGTGCTTTCTAAAGCATCGGGGTCTGTGCATATATCCATGCTCACTGCCTTATATGGAGATGTTCTGCTCAATACTCCCCGTTCCGCAAAAATGTAATGATAACACGTTCAAAACAAAGACCTTTTAGGGACTAGTGTGTCAATTGCAAATGAGATAATAAAATTCGTTGTTTAGATCTGAGCAAACATAGCCAGAGCAGTGTCCTGTGCTAAACTGAAGGGAAAGTTAATCAGAGCTTTGCTCTTGGGGGTTCATCACTTCAACCTCTGCGTTAGCAGCTTGAGCGAAGGGTGAACTAGAGGAGCTCAGCAAGTCTGTCCATCTAGGCAGTCTAGCTGCAAGCTGCTTGCCAGGGGAAAGCTTGGGGTGAAGGAGAGGATGGGCTTGTTATTCAACAAGTGTATTTTAGAAAAGATTTTACTAAGATGTATTTGATAATCATGACAAACCTTCTGATTTCCCTTATATTTAACATAGATATCTCCTATTGCTGCTTAATTATGCACAAACATATGCCTCACATGCACATATGCAATATTTTATAGGTGTGCATGCACATACAACACGTGTGTTCTGTGAGTCAAAGAAGCCCCTGAAGCACTGGGATGAGAGTCAAGCTGCTTTCTGTACTGCCATCTACTGTCCTCTTAATTTACTTTGTTAGAAACTTGTTGCTTTATTTTCCCTTTAAAAAAAAAAGCACCTTTGAAATCAGTGTAGTTCTCTGATTTATCAATTTAGTTTTGCTTAAATTTTATTCCCAGCATATTAAAAACATAGATATGTCATGCTGAGGCGTTTGTGTAAAAATGTTTCTATTTCTTCTGATTTTTAAGCATCTTTCCTGTTTAAAGAACAAATTACTGACCAACTGATTATTTTATTTGGTTATGCTTTTTTTTAAGTCCTTTATTAGGACAGAGATGTTAGAAATGCTTCAGGAAGAGCAGCAGCTCAGGCTCCCAGGCTTTTTCCTCACTGAATGCACATATGATGGTTAATCACAGCAGGTCCCTGCCACCATCCTCTGTGCCCAGCACCTTGCAGGCTGCACTGCCACTGGCTCAGAGCACAACTGTGGTTTGCAGTCAGTGTCTTTCAGGCTCAACTCGACAATAGCAGTGTTAAAGTGACTAGGAAGCAGGTTAGAACATCTGTGCACACTTGCAAACATGCATAGTCTCTAATGCATTTTAACCAGAACCCAACCAATAGTCCACAAACCAGGATAAACCATTTGAGCAGCTTTGGTAGGTCTGTTCCCATTTCCAGTTTTGCCTGCAGGTTAATTCTCTGAATGTGTTTGCAAAGTAGTATAAGAGTTAACTCGCCCAACTGCCCCATCCCAAAGCATGTGAGCCCCAGCCTGGTCCCAACAGGGACCTCCATCCCCTGTGGTACTTACAGGTGTCCAAGCCCCAAAGCGTGTGAGCCCCAGCCTGGTCCCAACAGGTACCTCCTTCCCCTGTGGTACTTACAGGTGTCCAAGGAGGGGAGCAGAGGGAGTTGGAGAGTCGGAACCAGTACAGCCACCAGCCGGGACAGCCCAAGTCCTCACTGCCTTTGCAGCCTCCCTATATAGAGGAGGAGAATCTTGTCAATGGGGAGGGGCCCTGGAAACCACGGTGTGAGCCCCAGCCTGGTCCCAACAGGTACCTCCTTCCCCTGTGGTACTTACAGGTGTCCAAGGAGGGGAGCAGAGGGAGTTGGAGAGTCGGAACCAGTACAGCCACCAGCCGGGACAGCCCAAGTCCTCACTGCCTTTGCAGCCTCCCTATATAGAGGAGGAGAATCTTGTCAATGGGGAGGGGCCCTGGAAACCACGTCCTGCTGGAAAATCCTCTTGGTACCTGACTTAAAAAACACAGGCTGAGCCAAGGACCTTGTATCCAGCAGGGCCTAACCCTGGGCTGCTACCCCTGCCCTGAGCTGCTCCTTAGGGAAGCAGGCTGGTCCTGGCTTTGGAAGGGTGTGAAAGGGATGCTCCTAACTAGAAATGAGTGCCCCTAACTCACAAGTTCAGAGGCTTAGCTTTTTCCTAGAGTGAAACTGTTTGACCAAGCAAATGGACCTTTAACTCCTTCCTGCCTTGGCAGCATCCTTGCCCCTCATGGCCCTCTGCCTAGCAGGCCAAAGGGCACTCCTGTGTGGCACAGGATGTTTCCCACTCACTGTCAGTGCATTTTCTTGGCATTAAGATAAGTCCCTGAGTTCAGGAGTTGCCTGGGAGGGAAGGGTTATTCCCAATACAGCAGGGGTGTGTGGGTGGAGGTTGCTCTGGGTCTCCCTGTGTTTGTGATATTTGGAGCCTGGGACTGGTCTCCTTTGCCCCTGGGGAACAAGGGGCATTTGGAGCCTGGGACTGGTTTAAGTCTCCTTTGCCCCTGGGGAACAAGGGGTTTGTTTCCCACCTCCCCAGCAGGTTTGAGGAAGTTTCTTTTGCAATCAGTTCTTGAGAAAGGACTGTGAATACTATTTGATATATATGAAATACCTCCCTCAGTCTGTAAAAGGTAGAAGAGAAGTGATGAATAGCTGGGGGGAACAGTCTGAGGATGCAGTGGAAAGAACAGGCACCGTGTGCTGGGGGGAGAGGAGGACAGGGCACTGGGGGCCAGACCTGCAGGAGTTAGGGAGTGATCTGGTCATTGTCAAACCTTCCTCACACCCCCAAACCTTCAGTCCCCAGCTGTCCCCCCCTTCCCCTGCTAGTAGCCAACAGCCTTGTGCAGTAGGACCTGTGGATGCAGACATCCCAAAAAGGGAAAGCTAGGATCCTCTAGGAATTCCCATCAACGTGCCAAATAGAAAATACCGAAGCAACCCCCTCTCAGAAACAGACTAAATATGGTGTATACCCAAAGCATCAGAGCACAGGCCGGAGTGAAATTATTTCTCTTGACATCAACAGCTCTGTCTTCTCTGGAAAATAAACCCTCCTGGGGAAGATGGATGAGGCTCATGTTGGTCTCATCATCTGAAAAAAATACCTGTAAGGGGAGGCTGGGCTGAAAACCTTTGCTGTCACTTGGTCAGGAACTTACAGGTGTGATCAACCTGTAGCCCCTTCTTCTAGCTCTGGCCAGTGGTGAACAAATTTGGACAAAGAGGAGAGAGGGACAGAGCACTGTGTTTCTTTTTTCAGAAATAACAGGTACAGACTCATGTTGAGGCCTTGGCTGGGGAAGACCAGATTTGCCAGCACAGTGGCACAGTCCCAGTCGCTGCAGCATGTCCTACCAGGTGGAGGGTTGGTGTCCACTGTGGTGCAGGACTTCCCTGCAGCTATGCCCAGCCCTCCCAGGACCCAAAAAGCAGCAGTGTCATATCAGACTCGTGCACGTGTGACTGTGTTGGAGCAAAGCCAAGGAAAATGATCACCAGGAGGTAAATCCAAGAAACTTGCCCTTGTTAGCAGAAATTTCCTCCAAGGGTAGTTAGTTCACCCTATTTTTTTTAACTCAGTTTCTCAGTTGCAAACTTAGCTTCTGTATAGAAAAATCATGAAATGCAAGGGGATCTTCTGAAAAGTATCATCATTTTAACATTCATCAAAGTTATCCTAAGAAGTTCCTTTTAAACTCATGCGGCTGTTTCACAGAACCAGACACATTATAATAGTAGCTTAAAAAGGAGTGGAAATTCTTCTGGCTGCTCTGCAAACTGCTGCATGTGCACACACAGGCTTGCTGCCTGAGGAGGGTGTTTAACAGCAGCAGCAGCAGTGGAGGGTGATGTATGATGTGACATTAAACGGAGCTGGAAAGTCTAAAAAATATTACTGCTGGGGCTGAAAGAGTTGCACTCTCAAGCCATGTGTGGTAGGAACTGATAAGTGTAAGCATGGCTTCCAGCCTTCACTTGAGAATTAATGTAAGACTATACTGACCAATAGCCTGCTTGGGGTTTCCTGAATGTTGTGGTGGTTTGTTGTTGTTTTTTTTTTTTGAGCCAAAGTTGCCTCAAAATGAAAGCTGTGCATTCCCAGTGGACAATGATTTTGTGACGACAAACAAAGAAAAAAAAAGAGCTTTATTTAAACCCCCTTGATTTGTTTATTTATTTGCTTTAATTACTTTTCTAGAATAAAAAAAGTATTGAGCAGCCAGGCCTTAAATATCTCCTCCAGGAATTTGCACTATAAATATTGTATTTGGGGGGAGAAAAAAAGAGAAGGACCTGAGAAGGAAAGAAATGAACTTTCAGCTGCCTTAGCATGGTGGAACCTGAACACAGTAGAGGGGGGAGAAAAAAAAAAAGCCCAAATGGTGCTGTTAGTTTGTTAAGTAATGTGTCAGAGAAACGATTATTTTTTTTTTGTTTAAAAATGTTTTTACTGAAGTTTTCCCAACTATGTTTCTCTAAGCTGACAAATGTAGTTGGCAGTGCTAAGCATACTGATGGGTTACAGGAGGGACAGTCTGAGTCCAAACTAGAACAATTCACCATGAGAACAGTCTGATGAGGTAAAATACTTGACAACTGCTTCATGTTCAGCTTTGTGCTTAACACTGGCCACAGGTCAAGAGCAGTAGGTGAAGCACACAGGTCAGTTCTGAGTCAGCTGGGCCCCAAGGGTGGCAAAGTGTGTCTTTGCAAGTGTGAACAAGCATTTGGGGGTTTCTTTTCCTAAATACAATTACCCAATGATAATCACTCCTCCGGAAAACGGATCAACTGACACCAAGATTCAGCTTGATACAAAGGGCACTCAGGAAGGAAAGGGAAACTGAGTCCTTGGAGTGTGCTGATAAAACTTCAACAAGAATCTCCCCTGTGCGTGACAGAAACTGAAACCTCTGCAACAGCACAGATGCTGTGGAGTCTAGAGACAGAGTTTGCTCTCGCTCTGGGGGAGAGCAAAAATGAGATGTAAAGATTTTTTATTTTTACAGCTTGTGGGTTAAGTTCTTTCAAAGTGCTTTCCAGATTTGACATCCACACCAAACTTCGCTGGCTCCTTGTCACCTTCACTCATCATATCGAGCTTAGGCAATGAACAGCCTCTTTTAACATCAGTCCCTCCATAATGCTCTTGGTTCTTCTGTCTCCAACAAAATTCAGAAGTGCATTTTGCTCATTAAAGCCCCTAAACTTCTACATGCTTATATATCTTTTTTTTCCATTTTCTGATATCAGTACAAAGAATAAGAGCAGTTAATGCAAGACATGCCAGGCTGTAATTAAGGTGGATGGACCTTCTGAAATTCAGCAAATAATTTTTTGTATGCTTACCTAGGTGGGAATTTCTTCTAAAACCTGAACCTGTGACTCTAGGACTGTGAATTATTTTCATCTAAGTATTGATCTCACTTAGCTTAAGATTTTAGGGAATGGTAAGTGCATCCATGTTGTATAGGTTTTGGAATTCCTCTTCCCCTGTTAACAAGGCAGTCTGACACTCACAGGACTTGCTGTGTATCAGCATCTTGAAAGATGATCTCAGATTTTATGTACTGTCAAGATAAATGTTAGACCCTTAATGACGTGATTAGACCAGTATATTTTCATAGACATATTTCAAAGCTTTGTTGTGCAAATAAATATCACTGGAAATACACTTTAATTTGATTTTAATTTGCTTGTACAATGACCACACTTTGAAACAAGAGATTGTTCCAAAACCTCTAATCTGGACTGTGAGGGTATCAGAGAATTAGATGAAATGCATGTTGCTCTCAGAGCAAAGAGATCAGCTTCCACCCACTGTCCAGTGCTGGGTCCAGACAATGGGCTGAATCCCCTAAGAAAATAGTCCTGATTCCCTCCATTTTAATGTATTTATTCTCTGATTTCAGACATCCATTGTTACATCACATCTCAGTGAAGGACACACTCGTAACAGCCTCTGCTTTCCTGCCTGTGGAGATCAGGAGCCTGCTGAGCTGTGTGCTTGGGAAAGAGCAAGTACCAAACATCCCTTTGCCTTCTTTGACCAGGACAAAAATTGTATTTAATTTCTACCATTAAAAATCCATTTCCCAGGGAGATTCTTGGCACCTGGGCAGCATCTGAATGATCTATGGTGGGAAGACAGAAAGCAGAGGCAGTGGCTGTGGTTACGCTGAAACATTTGCATAGCATAGAAGGTTTGAGCTTCTGTGCTTCCCAGAGCCTTTTTTCCCTGCCCTTGAAAAGACACTTCAGAATCGAAGTATATATAACAATTTGATTCACTGGTTTATGGAGAAACAGGAGTCTAGCATTTCACCTCTGGAAAACAAGAGTAATAATTCAGGGATTTCTGTGGCCACAGCAATCATTTCTACATTGTTCAGAAATTCAATTTTGCAACTTTCCATAGAGGCACTTCCAGCTCATTCCAAAATGAAGGTAACTTGCAAGTAGCACCTTAGAAACCTTTTTTTTTATTATTATTATATTTTAGAGAAAGAAATTGAGAGAGATCAGCAATTGTAATATTTGCATTAGTGTGGCAGGCAAGGCCCCAGTAATGTGGCAGAATCCCATGGAGCAGTTTTCATGTGGATGGCTTGACAGTCCAGTAGTTGAAGCTGACACAGATGGGGGCACAGAGCAAATGTTGAGGGCACACAGAGATTCACTCGCTTGACCCACTGTCAATTACTATTGATGCAAAGCTACAAGAGACTTACAGACGGATTTGATTGAGATTTATTTAAAAACACGTGTCCTCCCCTCCTGGCAACAGGCCTGAGACACTTCTAAATCAGCAAACAGGGAGCTGGCAGCATTGCCAGTCACACTCAGGAGATGAGCTCACTGTCGAGGCTTCAAACGGACTAAAGCAGCTTCTCTGTTCAGCCCTAACTGCTCTGCAGTTTCACAGTCGGGCAGAGGTTAGGCTGCTTGTGGAAATAAAAAACCACCTGTAATGCTAACTGGGTCAAATCAAGATAAAGGCAAAGCTTCTCAGTGTGTGTGACTCAGGGTCCTTTCATATTCACAAAGTGCATGTTCTCTTCCTCTCTTGTTTTTTCTTCACTTACTTTACCATTTCTCTGACAATCAAGATTTTTAAGAACCCAACCCTAAAAGTTCCTTATACTAAACTCTCAGTACCACTGTAACATTTATATATTTTGTTAAAATGAGAAAAAAATAGCTGACCTGTTATTTTTATGTATCCCTGGATATGTGGCTTTTAAAATAAATTACCATTTCAGAACATGTAAATACCTCAGCTAAAAAAGTTCTGGGAATCAGTAATCTGTTATCAATTTTATTTTTAGCTTTGTCTGACTCTAAGTTTCATGTTGTTTGGGAAAAAAAAAAAAACAAAGTTGCTTCCCCTCCCATATACCCAGTGTTACACCATACAATTTATAGCAACTCCAGATGGAAAAACCTTACCCTCATTAGTTTGCTGGCATGAAGATAAATATAGTCCTCATTTCTGGGGAACTAAAACTAACTATCCCTCTAAAGCTCTTTCATTTTCTATTGAAATTTATTTTTCCTTACTTATTTAAAAGCAGCAGCTTCTTCTTTTTAAAAAGAGTGATATAAATGTTTCGTTTGAACACTCTCAAAATACCACACAGAATAAAATTGAATAAAATTGAAGAATTTTATTCAGAAGCACAGGAAAAAAACCACACAAAGACATAACATACTAAGGAAAGTACTGAAATGATAAGTTAATTTATAAAAATGTACTGGATAAACCCAGGATTTTCTGGCTCAATTCTAGACATAGGTTTCCCTAATGTGATCTCCTAAACTGTTTTCCTTCTATCAGCACTGGAGGAAGAGTCTTTGCTAACATTTTTTTCCCTGACAGTAAGTATGACCTTGTCATCCTGTAGATGTTACACACTGAAATGGTCCCACTGGACATACTGGGGAAATTTATGCAATGAAGAATTTCCCTAATTAACTCCTACAAAACTTCACAGGAGAACTTAGGAAATGAAAGGTATCATCTCTTTATACTTTGTAAAAGAAGTGGATCTTTGATACTCGTGCCAGAAGTCCTTCCTGGTTCTGGAATTCTGTCTGGAAACCAAACACAGACAAAAATATTCTCAGGCATCTGGAAGTCCAAAGTTATATGTTATTGACTTTGATACACAGTATCATCATAGGGAACTCTAGCAAAATAAATGTTTCCAAGCAAAATAAATGTTTCCATGCAACTATATGATACTTTGCATTACTAAAGACTAAATTTCAGACAACTTCCAGCTCAGCTCACGTTTTTATTAGGATCCCCTATCTGCTGGAATATGCATGTATCTAAATAAGCAAGACAATTTCTAATATAAAAATCCAGTTAGATGTTAAATAAGGTTGATTTTATGAACAGACTTGATTACCTGAATATGCAGCCTAATTAAAATAGCTGAATGATTAGCATTTTAAACCCACTGCCTTTAGGTCCTCACTAATATGTTCCACAAGCACAAGCAGAAGGTAATTTCAGCCACTCAAAGGTTAAAAAGCTTAAAGCTGGTATGTTTTTGTTTAGTTCTAAAAGCAATGTGCTGTGGTGCCTTATGATTAATCCTGAGTTCTGTAAGTAACAGCAAACATTTAAATCTCTGTGTGAAGTTATATTGGAGTCAACAGGGCAAGACAACCCTGTGCAGGGTCAGCACTTCCAAAACGAGAGACAAATTTCTACTTGAGAAACAATTCCTCTATACACTGAGCTTGTTTTGAAAACTGAGAAATTTCTGCTAAGAACAATTACTTTCTAACAAAGAGGAAATTGAAAGCAGTTTTGGTATGGACATTTTATTTCTTCAGCCCCCTCTTCTGGCAGAAGGGAAACAGCATAGTCTCCATGAATTAACTGTTATAAAAAAAGGTGTTAGTACTTCTCTCTACTTTTTAGATGTCAGCAAGATCTCAGGCCTCACACTTCCAAATTTTTGGACACAAACCAAATAGCTGATAGTACAAACAGGATAGAACTGAATTCTCACAGTAGAAAAAGAAGCAATATGCCAGGCAGACTCTTTGAAGGAAAAAAATGGATCAATGAACCCTTTCATCCTGCAGCTTAGGCAGCATTAATTGTAACCAGTCAGAAAGCAGACCAGAAAGGGCAAATAAGATTTAGCAGTGTTTACTACAGAGCAATGAATTCAGGGCTTAAGCTGCTGTGGTCAATGGGATGTGAATTATGTCCTCAGAAAAGGTTTATGCTCATATACAGAACTGACAGCTAAGGAGGTAAGAACATTCTATAGAATTCAGGTAAGTTAGACCAGATGAGAAACAATGAGATGTGCCCACTATTAAATACATTCCCTTGAGAACTTAGGTTAAATTTTGGTATTAAATTGCCAGTGTAACAAGATTGTCCCCAGCTGACCCTTTTCAGATTTGTAATGGTATAAAGGAATACAATTTGGCCAGCTGAACTTTCAGGGAATGGTAAAGTGATTTGGTAGATGACCTTTCTGATACTGAGGATTGGGTTATTAATATTTTCTGGTCTTTACAAGTAACTGTAGAGCAATAAATCTTTCTAAATGCATAGGTGGCATGACAGATATTCTGCCATCCACAAATTACAACAGCACAGCTGTACAGTTTAAATGAGTCTTCTATTTTTGACAGTCCAAAAGACTTAATGGGATAAAGCTAAATAATTAGTTTTTTCCCCTTCCCTCTAGTGACTCATAAGTAGCTACAAGGTGACAAGTGACACAGTACCTTGCACTGGGGGAAAATTGTATCCATTGGCTGTCTGCAGTACTTTAAAAAGTCTGCTTTATAAATAAAACACATTCCCATGTAGGAGAGAAAGTCCACCCACCTTTTTGATATCTCTCAGTAGGTAGTTTGCCAAGATTCTGCTTTGGGTAATTCACCAAAGACACTTTGGGAAGGGTACTCTGGGTACCTTCTCCTTTACCATGTAAGAAATGAGAGATAATTCCATACAGGAGAGGTCTGTTTAAGACAGAAATTACAAAAGGAATCTGTGAGGTCTATGAAATACTGAGCATTTAAAAGTACACCCTTTCCTCAGGACTTCTTAGACCTTAATGTTTACTTCTAGAATACATACAGACATCTTTAATGGTTTAAAATACATTATGCCAAGTATCATTACGTAAATAGGCCCAGACTTAAGCCCACCCTGAACACCAACACTCCCCTAAAAGGCTCCAAGAGACACTCTCCACTGAACTCCAGAGCCCCTGGGGGGTGAAGAACTGCACTCTGCTTAGCAGAGGAACATAGACCCACCTTCTCACTCGTGGATCAGAAGGATCCACACGCTCATGAGGGATCAGACTTTGGTGGACCCTAGACCACTCCACATCCCAAAACAGTTCTTCCTAAGCCTCTGACAGCCTCAGACAGCACAAGCTATGGAGAATGCTGAACATACTTCAGTCTGCTTCAGTTCCCAGCTCATTAACGCGGTCATATCGCAGCACTGTGAATTTATATCTAATCTCACAGCAAAATTATCTTTTTATTGCTCTACAAAGCAACTCACTGATATGCAAAGAGCATATCTGTTTTCTGTAGAAAACAGACTGTACTGGTAAGAGACTTGGGTATGCAAGAGGTTTTGGTATGCAAGGACACGATCTGGAGAATGCCACAGTGTTGGCAGAATTAAATGCTAGTTTGGAGCATGCTTGAAAATAGCTCCATGTTTGGCATCATGAGACTGAATCCAGCACACTGGAGCAGGTGTGTGATCCAGTCACATTTCAACTGATGAGAATGTTGCTATGTGATTTATAGGAACTCTGAAGAGAAAAGTACACTGATATACAGAATATACTGTGCATTCCAAAATTCCTCCTTACACTGATTTTCCATTTGTGTCTTCAACTATATGCAGCTCTTTGGCAAGAAACTCTCTGTCCAAGGGCACTTCAGGCTGGCCAGATTCTGGAAAAGAGATTTCCCCAAAATTCTTAAGACTGGTTAGAAAAAAGTCACGAAGTAACAGGAGACTTCAGAAGAGCATGAGAGCACAGACCTCCCATTCAGACCATTCATAACTAACAGTATATTGTAATTCCAGGGAGCTCACTCAAACATTACTGCTTCAAACTCACACGACTTACAACAGCACATTACAGTTTTTATCTTCATGCTAAAGGAATCTAACAAAAGCATTAAAGAAGTCTTACAGTATAACGATAATTTAATCAGGCAAACAACTCTTTCTCTGAAGTACTACTATCACACATTTCAAGACAGGTATTTTGATTTTGCAGGCTGCTAGCAAGTTGTCTTGCTCTTACACCAGCTACTCTGCCAGAAAATTTACCTCAAGGATAAGGAGCAGACAGTAAGTTTTAGCTACTCTGCCAAACAATTTACTTCAAGGATAAGGAGCAGACAGTAAGTTTTCTTGAAAATTAATGGTATGATTTGGCTTAATGCTGCAAGGTTTTTTATACCTTATGAATTTCAGAGGGAAGACAAGATTATGTAGCTTCTCACACTTATTACTTCCACAGTACCAGTGGAATCACTCAAACAATCTTTCAAATAATAACAGACTTATTAGAGTGCTGACAAAAATTGATGCCCAGTACCTGCAATTAGCACAGATGCTGTGTATTTGTATCTGTTATACTCCAGGTACTGCCGGATGAGCTCGTTGATGAGGAGGTTCTCATGGCAGAGCTGTGGCCTCGGTTCACTCTGGTCATCCAGTGCATTGAACACCTCAGCTCTGATCCTGGCTTTGATTTCTGCAAGGGCACCTCTTTTCTCCAGTGTGTCCTTTAAAACTGTGACCACAAAAAGATCTGTCAATTACAAGCCAGATGTATTCAAGCAGTGTTTACTAGCCACAATATAAATATAATTTCAGCTTATTCCCGGTGTGACACTGATAAGGTATCTGAACCTGTGCATATGCCAGTACCTAACAGCTCCAGGAATCTACAGATAAAAACTGAGCCTTCAAAGAAGTTGCAAATAAAATTTTTTAGGAGTAAACATATGCTGTAGCAGTTTCAGATGTGGGATGTTAGAGTCACAGAATGTTAAAGGGTTGGAATGGATCTTAAAGGTCATAGAATCATAGAATTTTAGGGGTTGGAATGGACCTTATAGATCATCCAGCCCCAACCCCCTGCCCTGGGCAGGGACACCTCCTCACTAGATCAGGTTGCTCAAGGCTTTATCCAGCCTGGCTTTGAACACTGCCAGGGTTGGGGCAGCCAAAGCCTCCCTGGGCAACCTGTGCCAGTGTCTCACCACCCTTATGGGAAAAAACCCATTAAATATCTAATCTAATTCTCCCCTCTTTCCATTTGTGCCCACTTCCCCTTGTCCTGTCACTGCAGCACCTAAAAGAGTCCCTCTCCAGTTTCCCTGTAGGCTCCTTCAGGCACTGGAAGGTTGCTATGAGGTTGCTACACAACCTTCTCTTCTGCAGGCTGAACAGGCCCAACTCCCTCAGCCTGTCCTCACAGGGGAGAAGCTCCAGTCCTCTTAGCAGCCTCGTGGCATCCTCTGGACTTGCTCCAACAGTTCCATGTCCTTCTTATAGTGAGGACACCAGAACTGCCCCGACCCTGCCAGTGTTCAGAGCCAGGATGGATAAAGACTTGAGCAACCTGGTCTGGTGGGAGGTGGCAGAGGGGGTTGGGACTAGGTGATCTCCAAGTTCCATTCCAACCCCTAGAATTCTATGCTGAGCACCCGAGGGAGGCAGGTACGAGACCCACGCGGGTGCCTGCGGGAAGTGGCACTGCCCCTTCCTTTTTCCTTCCTTCCTTCCTTCCTTCCTTCCTTCCTGCCTTCCTTATCTCCCTTCCTTCCTTCCTTCCTTCCTTCCTCCCTCCCTTCCT